>NC_032024.1:4578687-4654144 GCF_001865875.1 Lupinus angustifolius
TTTCTCTAATGTCTCTCATACCTCTGTTGGTGACATCAGATCCATAACATGATACATCATCTCATCTGATAGACAAAGCCTTATGGTTTCCGCAGGCTTCTCCTTCAACTCTTCCCAATCCAGTTGATCCATACCCTCTGGTTTATTCTCATGCAGCGCCTTTGATAGACCTTGTTGAGCCAACACATCCTTAACCCTCCTTTGCCACAATCCGAAATTACCAGTTCCATCGAACTTCCCCACCTCGAATTTGGCACCTGGGTTAAGAGCCATCTGATACCAATTGTTGGGAACAAGCGAACAATCAAATAGTAAAGAGTATAGAGACAAGAGAATAACACAAGAGATTTGGTAACGAGGTTCGGCCAATTGTGCCTACGTCCCCGGGAGCGTTGAGCGGCTACCACTATATATTATTAGAGAATAAGGATTAGTGTTTTACTATTCTTCTCATTGTTATAATAGGTTTACATAACATCAATATATATAGCCCTCTACCCCAACCCATTTACATCAGCCCAAGCCCATAACTTGTATTGCTGTTATCTAGAGATATGAGTCATTGCACAACATGAATAAATCTAAACCATTAGATATCCCTAGAATTAATAGTTAGGACGAGGAGTAAGTATAAAAAAACTTCCTTTTGGAGTAAGTAGATCTCACTCTATAAATAATACTCTTTCTTTCATATATTTTGAATTTTTAATTCATTCATTTTTTTTTCAAAATAATTTGATTTTTAGAAGTTTAGAACATATTTATACTTCATTTTCCAACCATACCCTTATCTATTATTTCCTTTTCTCACCCCTTATTTCTAAATTTGTCTTCAATGTAGTTTCTAATGTGGGTTTAAATAAGATTATTATAGTGAAATTATATCAAATATATCCATCATTTCTTAACATCAAAAGAAATGTAATAAAAGTAGTAGTAAAGAAAGGGGAGAGCCTTGTGCCTTGACTAATCTTTATTCTTTCTGAGTGGTAGGTCATAAACTCAGAAACAACACACTTTTAGGAACATTAACCAAATAAAGAGAATGAAAAAGGGAAGAAGACCAGCTTGTACAGTGCACTTTGGTTGCAAAGTAGGAGGACACAAGTGTGCATTTGAACAGATACAAGGTGAAGCACCAAAAGTTGCTTACTAAAACATTTGTCACTTAAACAGTTGAATTTCATTAATCTATTTTCCGTCAAAGTCCAAGTATGCATAGTTATATACTTTTTCCCTGAATCCTGGACGACCCTTTATCACTAATAAGCTAATAAACAAAAAGGTTCAGCCAGTTTTGGAGAATGTGCAAAAATCTTTTTTGACCATAAAGTTCGTCACTAAGAGCCTATACAATGGTAATTTATTACACTTACATATATTTTTTTATAGTTTATTATAATTCTCATGCAAACAACATTTTTATTTGGGTCTCATTACTTTTATTTTCTCCTACAATATTCCCTCTCTCCTCACTTTTCATTGGCTAAGAACAATCAATAATATTTCTTATATAAGAACAAAAATAAAAAATAAGAGCGACACAATGGACAAAGTAAGAATGTTCTTATTCCATTAAGAACAACATTATGATTGCTCTAAACATAGACCCCAAAATAAAATAAAATATCAGTATTGAGAAAACATCTAAAGGATGGTCGCTTATGAAATATTAGAATGGCTTGAAGAAGATTCCATGTTCATTATCTTTAATATTTTAGTATATGTATTTTTCATAATTGTTTAGTCATGGAAAGACAATCATGTCTGAGCAATATAAGATCACTTTAACGACAACACAATCCATAATCAATATCATTGTAATTTATATCAAGTAACATATTATCATAGACTCGAACTCAACACCTCTGGTTAAGTTAGAAAATTTTCTTATTGACTGATCTACACACATGATGATTATTTATTTATTTCTATATCAAGAGAGTGTATGAAAGAATTTATTTGAACTTATAAAATTAGTCTATAGCATTTTTAAAATATATTAAATAAGTATTTAATTAAGCCTTATATCCTAATGTTACCTTTTCACATGGGGTCCAAATGGAGCTAACATATATTTCTATCTTTCGGCTGTTTGAAATCTTAAGTGGAAGAGTCAATGGTCCTATAATCAATTAATACCCAATCTATTCTTATAAAATACAAATCATTAACTATTTATAAAGGGAAACTTTATTTGTACCAGGAAATATGCTACAACCAACAAACTAAACTGCTTGACCCATTTGATATGATTTGTGACATGTTATTTCCAATGCTACATAGTACAATGTCATTGCAGGCTAATTAAAGATAGCAAAATTATATTGTAAGAAGCTGTGAAATAATGAAAGGGTGACCCACTATATATAGCTTTTTATTTTGTGGGGTGGTTTAGTGCACCTCAATTTCTTTTTGATTGATTACACTTCTTTTATCTTCGGTCTGAAAAATGTTTGCAATGTTATCTCAATTTCCATATACCACGTACCATGTTTGGCATAAACAAGTTTAATAGTAATAACATAAAAAAGTGACAAATCATACCATAACTGGTGCAATGTAACTAATTAACTATGCTCTAGATACTATGTTGAATTATACAATGAGGGAAAATTACTGTGAAACGAACCATGCAGCTAACCACAAGTTGATCCACTTATATCTTTGTTGCTTTGCTCATTTCTTCTAGACGTGGAAATCCTTTTATTTTCCAACAATATTAAGCTATGACACAGTTACTATAAACTGAATACTATAAGTTTCCATTTCCAACAGCAAGGTCCAAAACAAAAATGTTATAGTTTTAAATTAAATTGAACTCTGCTGGAAATCATACATCATGAGTGAGATAGTTAATGGAAAATCTAATCTTACACGTTCAGAACGAAAAATAACCTGAAGTTTTAGATTGAGTTGTTGTTGGACACTATTAATTTCATTATTGAACAGGGCATTTGAATTATTATATGTTGGGTAATGGTAAGGTTGTTGCTTAGTCGCCATGATATCACATATTCAAATCCTCGAAACAAACTCTTCACTTGCAGGATAAGGTTGTATTTATCTGCCCTTCTCAGACTCCACTAAGTAGGAGCTTCGTGCACTAGGCCGCCCACTAATGAGACTTTCAAAAGATAACCTGCTTTTTTTTTCTCTTTCTAGTGTAGGGCTGTTTCCAATTTCTATTTGACACATGACAAAGATTCATACAATTTCTTATTCTTGGGATAATTTTGTATGAAGTCAGAGATAATTTTAACTGCTCCCTTTGAAAATCATGAAGCAAACAAGAGCTTATGATATAGTTGGTTGATTATTTTGTATAAGAGGATTCACATGTGCATATTATATGTAACTGGTGAATGGCATGCTAAGATAAGTGAACCTCCAAATTCAAAGGTTTGAGACTCTCTAGGAGTATGCAGACAAAACAATGCACTTGTTTTTTCCTTTTATGGTCTTCCCTTGCATTGATTCCAGCATAATAATATTAATTTCATTTATACTATCAATCACATGTCCCAAAAATATATATTTTTATGTCCCTAATCAATCAAATTCCAAAAAATAATATAGAAATGTTAGTTATGCTTTTATAATTTTTCTTTTAATTAAGTGTCAATTTTTAATTGGATGAGATACAAATTAAATGAGACATGTGATCTACATTCCCATCCAGGGAAGGAACATGATCAGCTGTCTCCATTCATGTCACTATCCAATTAGAAAATGATATTTAAAAGTTATAAAAATAAAAAATATTATTTTATATTATTCACTAAATTTTTATTGGCTAGAGACAGGGAGACACCGTCATTTTGAGACAGGTGATCTTCATTCTCCACAAAAGTGAATAGGGATCATGTGTAGGAAAATGATTGTGTCCCACATGTCTCTTGCCAATCAATTTTCTTTATTAAATATAAAAATATTATTTTGTATATTTAGAATTTCTCTTTTTAATTTAATAATATTTTTTTATTGGACAGAGAGAATGAGGAAGTTCACAAAAATGGCACTAAGAGTATTTTCTCAAAACCCAAAGTTTTGAGGTCAATTTCTACTAGGCCTACCTGAAAAATCAAGGCATATTTCATTATGTATATAAGAAACAAAAACAATAATACTTTATGGGTTCATTTTTGTGTGTAGCACAACAAGTATGTGTGTGTTCACAAATTAGTTTAGAAGGTAGATTCCTAGTTGTTTTTTTACCACCTTGGCATTTACTAGTGAACTGATATGCATAATGATTCAATTTTTTCAAATCCTTATCAAATCCCAATACCTTTACATAAAGCTTGTGCAATAATTGACTCATTAAATTTTAGATTATTCACTGAGCTTCAAAACTAATGTAATTACCTTATTATATCTGTCAATTTTCTTATTACTAAGATACATAAGAAAAAAACATTTTAATGTCATTGGATAAGATTTTAAAACTAGGTAGAAATGTGAGAATAATATTCTAAGGAACAACTTTTCTTATTTGTACAACAATTTTATACATTAAAATTTGACAACTTCTTATTGAAAAAAGAAAGAAGACCCTACAATTTCCACCTATTGTTATTTATTTCTCAAAAAGAAAGTTGTCAAACTTTATATACAAAGTTGTCCTACAAATATCAAAGTTTGTCCAAAGAATAAATCTGCAAAATGTGCTTTTCTTTCTCACCATTATAAATTGAGATTCTTTAAAAGACTTCTCACAACTTCACAAGTCCATAACCTTCAAGCCCTTAACATTTCTAAACTCCCCGCACTTACCACTATCTATCTTTCTTACATTTTCTCACCTCTTCCAACACCAAATTTCTCACCATTTCTTATCTATGTCCACTTCTAGAACCTCAAATACTTCCCCCAAAGGATACACTAACCAAACCCAAATGAACTCATTTTTTCTTCAGCATAACACATCATCACCTTGTAGTGAAAGAAGAGGCAGAAGAAAACAACAAGAACCAGGTAGGTTTCTTGGTGTAAGGAAACGCCCTTGGGGTAGATATGCTGCTGAAATTAGAGACCCTACAACTAAAGAAAGACATTGGCTTGGAACATTTGATACTGCTGAAGAAGCTGCACTTGCTTATGATAGAGCTGCATTCTCCATCAAAGGTAGCCAAGCAAGAACAAATTTCATTTACTCTCACAATAATAGCACCAGTTTTCATAATCTCATTACTCCTATGCAAGTTCAATCTCTTTTACCAACTCCACAGTTTATAACAAACACTCAAAATACTTCCAACTTCAACAATAATGCTATGTGTAATGAAACTGAAACTGCATTTGCTTCAGCTAAGGATGATAACTTTTTCTTCTCCAATGATTCTAATAATAACTCTGGCTATTTGGAATGCATAGTTCCTGATAGTTGTTTAAGACCTGTTTCAAGTGACCAAAAGGGTAGCTATATTAACACAAAAACCATGCAGGGTCAGTCATATTTTGACAACAATGCATTTTCTCAAGAAGCCTTAAGCATGCAAACAACAATGCAAGTTTCTAACTTTGAAGGTTCTTCTTACCAAAATGAACCTAGTCAAGGATTATTGGATAATCAACAATCATGGGATTGTAATTCTAGTGAACTTTCATCTATATTTAATAAACCATTAAGGTTTGAAGATGAGTACTGCATGGGTGCATTGTGTCCTATCAGTGAAAGTCCAAGCTATGAGACTGTTTCTTCATGCTCTCCATCATTTCCTCCTCCCTTTGGGGATATTGACTTGGGATACTCACCATCACCTTTCTAAGGTACCTTTATTATTAAGGGTACCTTAGACTTGGCCATTGTGTACTTGCATTGCATGCACTTTTTCTTCTTTTTCTTGTGTGTTGATTGATTACTAAATTACACACATGATGTGAGTTCTTTTGGTTTCTAAGATATTGGAAAAAGGTCCACTACTTATCCCTTTTTTTATTCTTTTCAAGCTGTATTTTCACACTAATTTTTACACCTACTTAATAATAAAAAAGTTTATGATTAAAATTGTGTACAACAATGTCACTTGTACAATACAATTGAACAACTTAGTTTTATCATATTTGATAAATTGAACGTTAATTTCTAATATACCAATTGAATCATTTATTTATCATTTCATATATATGATTAATTATGAATTTATATATGGTTGACTAAATATAAAATCATTATGAAAAAAATGAAATCATAATTTTTGTTCTTTCCTTCAAAAAAAAAATTAGGAGTCCTGTAAGTGTGTTAAAAATTTGAGGAGCACATTTGTTGTCTCATACTTTGTGTCATGGGCTTTTGATTAGTCAGAAAAAATATATTTAAGTTAAAATTTAATTATTGAATATTTTTCTGACCGATCACAAGTCCATGGTACATGGAGTAACACTCATTGTGGGACAACAAATGTATACCAAAATATTTGGAGGTAAGAATGATATGGTTGATCCAGTGAAGTGAGTTAGTTAGTAGAATGACTCTGGTGGTTGATGACGCTCTTTTGTGTATGGATAAGTTGTGTAATCGAAAGAATCTTCAATGCTAGAGAACATTTAAAGTGTTTATATAGAAAGAGGATAAGTATAAATACCAACAATGAACAATACCCAATACTTCAAGGTCCTAAAGAACATGGAATCATTCTCAAGCTCTAGTTTGAATAGGCAAAAGGAGCATATGTTGCACTTGAATAATTAACTTTTCTTAAAAATATGTCTTGAAGACTTTCATGTTCATAAGGAGAGAAAAAACCAACTACAACAAAATACTATGAGGTCAAAAAATACATGTAAGATCCTTGAAAAGACAACGAGGGTACTCAAGAGGGTGTAAGCCAAACGCCTTCGAATGAGAGTAATCGGCGGACAAATTCATTGCTCAATTCCATTCTCAGAAGAATGTACTGAGTAATTGCAGTTTGAAACCGAATAATCCATTTATATCAGTGCAAAACCTCCCTGGTTGATTAAAGAATTGCCAGAACATAGTTGAAATAGTGAAACTACTATTTTAACTGCATTGAAACTTTAGGGAAGGGAAATTGGATTGTAAGTGAAGATAATCTTACACGCACTACCTGATCTTACATCAAAGCTTGATCAAATCTAATAAACAGGCATAGATGGAGAGGGAAAAAAGGTTATTACACATTCAAATGTATCATTCATATATGTGTATTCTGTAATAAATTTAAGTACCAAGTCAAGCTTTTCATTGTCACAACATCACTTTGTATCCAAAACCATATAAGATAGCAATGTGAACCCAAGATACAAACAGGTTGGGAAAATTACAGAACAGGAATTTCCAAGAAGAATTGGAAGACTGTACCCAAATTCGAAGAGGGTTCGGCTGAAGAGACAGAGAAATAAGGTCAATGAAAATATGGTCTGGATAAATAAAGAACAACAGACTCCAAAAAATGTAGATGTGGATGGACATGTGCATAATGGAGTTGCAGATTCCATTGGAGTTATTCAAAAGCAAGGTAGCTGTATGGGATGACTAAAATCCTGAAGGTTGGCCATGGTTTATTCAAGATCAAAGGGATGGCCAAGAAAAGATTCTATGAACATAAAGATAATTCGTGGGACGTGTGCTACACCTGAAAGTGGAACGCGGGTAATTGAAAAATAAAACCTATTTGCGGACCTCCTTGAATAATCATGTCCAGTGAAGAATTGAGATAAAAAGGAGCAATGATGAGGTTTGCATTCACATTGCTTAGCTTGAGGTGGGAGAGACATTGCCGCTTGTTGTGGTAGTTGTAGCAGCTATAGGATTGGAACTCTGAGAAGATGGTTGGGTGTTTGGTTGAGAAACAGGTTCACCGGTTGACAAAGTGAAGCCGACTGACCCGGTCAATGTGCTTATTGACGAAGACACTCTGACTGAATCAGCCTCATTGTTGGATCCTGGGGGAAGGTCAGGCCGCAACTCCAATGATGAAGATGACAGAGCAAGTGTACCAATTGATGAAGCCACAGGATAGAGTGCAACCGGCATGTCAGCCAGGGAAGAAGCAGATGGACTATAACTCAGTGATGCAATAGGATGATCAAATTTGCATGCAGGGCCAAACTTACAAACTCCACGTTGCGCATAATGAGTGCAAGGAGGTGCCCCCTGAATATCAAACACAAACATTAGATGCTTGACAATTAGGAAGGCCGTGGAACAAATAATTCTGAAAACATTTCAACTTAATAGACAAACCTACCAGTGTCAAATGCCAGTAATTAAAAAAATTAAGTGATAGAAATTTTTTAAATATATTAGGATAGTTTCCTTGAACCATAGTCCAAAAATAAATGTTATACCAGGAAGGACTAGTAAGTTTATAATGTTTGGAAATAGCCACATTCAATAAAATGAGGAAGCACTCTATAATAAGGAAAACTGGAAGCACTCCTAATCTAAAATCGGGAGCAAATCTGCTGTCCCACAGTTTGTGTCACTCCATGTGCCATGGGCTTGTGATTGGTCAGAAAAATATTTAATAATTAAATTTTAACTTAAATATATTTTTTCTGACCAATCACAAGCTCATGCCACATGGAGTGGCACAAACTATGGAACAATAGATGTGTACCCTCTAAAATCATGGTCAAGGATGTAACACTCCAATATCCATGATCCAAGCATATGAAAACACTTTTGCCCTTCAACACATTTGTCAAAAATGACCATCAAAATGATCTAACAACACATTTCCTAATGCCCAAACAAGATTATAGATCACTGTCAAGTAAAATTTTTGACAATAAACTAGACTGATCTACATAGAATATAATTCCTAACCAGATGTTGGCTACAAGGGAAAATGTAAGGAGGCCGTGGCTGAATTATCCCTAATTTGATTCGTTTAGAGACTTCAGTTTTAGTCCCTGCCATTCATCATAACCACTCTTAAGACTAAGTGCAATGATGTTTAAATGTGTGTATTTTAAGTACGAGATGTTCTGCCAATTTCAACAACATGGCCATTAATACATCATACCACTCTCCCTACTGCACCCCTCTGAATACCAACTCAAAGGGTACACCAAACAACCACTAAGTTGTATGCAGGAAAACTAAAAGAACTTACTAGGAGTAGGCCGTATTAACCTAGGATATATGATAGAAATAAGTTGAATCAAGTTCAAAGACCCAGTGTTCAGCTTACATATGAAGTATCCAATTCAAACTCAAACCAAGCTTTTCAAGCTTAGAATCTAGGCTAAGCTTGAGCTTTATAAGCTCGGCGGTTTTCTTCACTTCTTCAATAATCATATCAAATAAGGTATAAATAGGCAATTGAACACAAGCTCAATTTAAACATTAAATAAACATAGTCAAGCTTTGAACCAGTAACTTGAGCTATCAAATAGGTCAATTTGATTGCCAGCAGTAACTTCAAGGCATGTTCTCTATAATGGCCCAAATAGCAGTTTATGCAAGAATTATGTCGCCTTGGGTTTGGAATTTATACAAAAGAAATAAGAAAAAGTATGCTATGTGTAGCTCCTTTTAGTGGGAGGGAAGAGCTGAACAGGGGCAATCGGTTTTGCATTCTGTTAGAATTAGGCAAGGGATATACCTTGTCGCAAGCTCTGCCATGGGGAGTTACAGATGCTTTCTCTTCGGTAACACGCTATCTTCATAAATAATACACTATTCTATTTCCATTTTTCAGTTTGCCGATAACAAATTATAGCAGTACAACTACTATTACCTCAATTGCATACCAAGGGATTTTCTTATCAACCCAATCATCCCAAAATCATTTGAATTTCCTAAATGGCATGTCCAACCAATCTAATTGGCTAACTATAGGAAGCATAAGTGGCAACTTAAGTATTAAATCTACTCATCTCAAAGGATGCTCTTTAAGTATCAGCACTACAATACAAGAGTAAAATCAACTAAAATAAATGTATTTCAGTATGTAACAGACTGATAATTGTATTTAAGAAAAAACAAACATGAAATGTTACAAATCAGCCCTGCAACCATCTGTTTTCTCCTCGCGTCATTCACAACAATGTTATCTATAGTGTATAATATCTCTTAGGACATTTGGTTATGTAACTTAGCCTAATTTATTCATAGCTAAATATCCTTTACTTTTATATCCATTTTGAGGACAATCATGAGATAGCTCATACTAAAGTTAGCTACAGAAATGCCAACACTAGTGAAAGAAAAACAGATTACCTTAAGTCTAATAAAATGGATCTTTTGTAAGAGAGAGGAGAAAAATCTAATCATTGCAATTCCCTTAGTTAATTACTTATAGATAACCAAAGACACCACAGAACTTATTTTTCTCATGAGAAAATCCATTAAATAAGACCAGCGATAATATCTAGAAATGTTAAGGATAGGAATAAAAGAACCAGACGAACCAAGTCGATAATGCTGTATTTGTTTTAAAATCCAAATATGGTTACAGTTTACAAGTTAAGATATATTCTAAAACCATATATATTTTTAAATCTATGCATTACTGCAAAATAGAAGACAAAACTCCGACTCTGACATTCGGCATCTGCATATCAGTACAAACCAAATGCACAAACAAGAAAGTTTGAACCTTCTTTTTGAAAAATAAAGAAATTTCATTAGAAGAGAGTAGAATAGTACAAGGGGAGAGGATAAGAAATCCTGGCACAGAACAAAAAGAAAGGGGAACCACTATGCTAGGAGGTAGAGCGATGCATCAAAGCATGCCAATCCCTTTGTAAGGATAGAAAGCCCAGAAAAAATCCTATGGGCAGAGCATCACAGAGATGCCAAAAAAGTACCCTTCCCAAACAAGTCCTAAAGAGGAGAAAGAATCTCTAAACAATTATGTGCCTTTCTAGCCATATACACCAAATAAGAGCAAAAAATGCATACTGCCACAAAATATTACTGTCTTTAACCAAAACCTCTAAATATGGTAAGGAGAAAAGAGCACACCTTCATAGGCATAATGCAAGATTCATCAAAGAGAGTGAAATTTTTTTACCAAGCTCCAAACCAGCCACATATCTTGTTTGCAAAAATGATATTGGTAGGCCCATGCCAATTAAATACTCTCAAAGGCCCCATATTATGAATGTTGGGCACCCCACGCAGGTGGGGTGAATACGACAAAACTATGTATCAGGGTACAAAGATAGTACCAAGTACGGGCACATGATTCAACATGGGTATATATTGCTGGGGCCCATTGAATCCGAGAATAAGTTTAAAAGACTTGCTCCAAATCCTCACCATTCAATGTATTCTAATAGAAAGTTTAAGGATAAACTTCTTTAATGAAGAAATATAGCAAAGATACCAATGGAGGACGTAAGTGTCATGGGATGAGAGGTTGATGCCCAAAACCGGCTGTGAGATGTATGGATAAGAGATTAATTAAGTGCCGCATAGATTCAACATCATGGTGAGGCTGGGAACAAAAAAGGAAAAAACCCTACGTTCCTACCGCAAAACGACATAGTTTTGGAACTATCCGAACCTAGGTGTAACTAACCAGTATTAAATCTGCGTGCTTAATTAAAATAAGATAGTAAAAAATTGATACATGCCGTGTACCCATGAGTACCCAACAGCCCATGCATAATGATGCTCGGCAACCGATAGGTCACCATTTGAAGTACATATGCTTCAGAGCAATAAACCAAGTGCAACCAAATGATGAGTTAGTTATAAGAATGGACAACTGGTAGAATTTGAATAGTGGAGGCAATTCTGGAATATATTTGGAGGTCTTGGAGGCTACAAACTATCGAGAATTGGTTTAGGCTTAGGGTATTGAGTAGGGGTTCTGTTCTCTGCATAATCATTTTCTTGTTGGTTTTTTTCCCCTGTTTTCAAGTGTAATTGGGAGGAAGTCTGCATTGTCTGAGTATTTTCTATTAAAGGGTTCGGTCCCTAACAGATATATAAAGAATAAATTTAATTATGATCATTATGTTGATCATCCACTCAATTCCACACCAAATCATTTTTGGCTTAAATGCTCAAGGATTTGATATTTTTAGTTTGGGGTTCGCAAGTTATACTCTACTGTTTTTTTTTGCTACACAATAATACAACAACCTAATGCACCCATTTATACTGATAATTAGGTCAAGTACTAGAGTTTCTAGTGCAAGTCCAAGCTAACTGCTAGTAAGACTATTATTACCTTAACCTAATATCTTCTAACAAGGGTCCACATATTATTTCTGATCATCGACTTCATAAGTCGTCGAGCTATGTATGTCACATACAATCATTACTATGGTTTGGCATTTTGGAAAAATTAGTTAGTGAATGAGATATTCAGTATAGTTCTGATTTCAAGTAGCAACTTCTCAGTTTGCATATAAATAAGATACTCTATAAATTCAATAACATACAAACTACATCTTGAAATGCTATTGAAACAGGAAAAATATGCAACGTAAGATCATTTTCAGTAATCAATAGCATGTTAACGCACGAGGTCATAAATTTAAATCTACGGGCAAGCTACTAAAAGAGGAAATATATTTCATAATTCGTATGAAGGATAGACAAAGATCTTTCTTTTCATTTCCTTTTCTCTTTTATGGTGATTTAACTTATTTTACAAAAAGATTTCTCTAGGGCTATTAGATAAAACTTACATGTATGAAATAAAATTTAAAAAATTGCCTATGAAAAAACATATGAAATAAACTTCCATATATGTGGGAAAAGATTATGTGCAGTCCAAATAGGATTAACATGAAATACAAAAACTGACTATTCATGGCAAGTCCAACTATAATATGCAGGACTCATGAAATAACCTTAAGGTCTGTTCGGATAAGGTGTTTCACGAGGGTAACATAATTTGAGAGAACTTAAAATGGTATACATTGAAACGCTTTGTTTGGGTATCTCCGGGGAAAATAATAGGGAATTAGAAATAACAGATACAGAGGTGGAATTTTTTAAAAATTTAAACTTTTTTCTATCATGCACCTCCAGCTTTACTTCAGACAACATCTTCTTCTCCATAGTGAATCGTAAAAGAGTACAGAGAAATTCTCAAATTTTGAAAGATTGTTGAATTAAAAAATTCATGTTTATCATCACAATTTCTACTACTACTACTACTACTAATACTTCTATAAGGTTCAAAATAACAATAATAGAATCAGCGCCAATGTTATCATGCAACTTTGATCTCCATGATCCTTGATTGCATTAAATTAAAACATTCAATATCCATGGTGTAGTCCATGCTCCTTAATGCCAAATCACCGCTGGTGATGACACCCCAATGAATAATAGTTCGAATTCTCTGTATTTTAAATTCTCCAGATTTTTTAAATGCTTTTTATCCAAACACAGGTTTACGGAGCACATTGGAGGAAAATGCTCTTCATGTTCAATAAATTAATGTGAGAATTCCCTAGTAACTATGCATAAGAAACTAGTCATCATTCAAATACAGCATAAAATCATAACATCAATTACAAGTCTGTATTATGTTCCAGATCTAGTATTATTATCTTACAAACTTAAAAAGAGACATAACAAGTTTCAACTATTTATAGTAAACAATATTCCTTGCACTCCCTCCTCTGGCCGAGAACAAATCAACGCTGAAAGATTTTGAAGAGGAGCTTACTAACAGCACTTGGGTACAGTAAAAGTGATCAGAAGTAAATATTTAACACAACATACAGCTAAAAAAAGAACAGGATGGAAACTTAAAATGAATATGACTATCCGAATGGAGTGTTAGCTTAGAATAATAATCAAAGCACAATAACAGGAAGGATGGCTCCTACTCTTTTTGTTTCATTGATGAATTGAAAACTTATCCCGAGTTTCAGTAAAGCACATTTCAAATCCTACATAAAGCTATTGCAAATTAATGATAAGTTAACTTGGTTAAGCCTAAAAAATTAGCTATTTTAATCACTGGAAACTACTAAATTGTGTTGTTGGAGAGGGAGATGAATCAACAACAACAACAAAAACTTTTTTCTATTGGGTGGAAGAGGGGGTGGATCATAGATATATAATTCATAACCCAATATGAAGAGCAAACAGTTCAAAGAAGCTGAGAAGCAATCATTACCGGGCGCGAAGGAAGTCCCGCAGGACTGAGGGTCATGGTCGTTTTTGGTGCATTCATGTCTGGTGGATGGTGGTACCTACAAGATGAACCAAATTTGCACTCCCCTGTTCTCAAGTAATGCTGACATTCTGGTTGGTCGGGCCTTTCAGGAAGTGAGTGCTCCTTTTGACTATTGCTTGAAGGACCAATTTTGGAACCTGAAGGCTGATAAGGCCCAGGATAAGCACCTGCTGGTGAAGCTAGCTGGGTTATCCCATACAACTGTGCCGAACCAACATTAGATGGAGTACTTGAAGGAAGTACAGGGCTTGTCGCAGTAGCCTACACCAAGAGCTCAACTGTCAACAATTTCGATGAATGCACATATGTCATGTGACTTAACTAATCAGGCAAAGAGAAATGATTAACCTACCTGATACGGAGCCCAACCTGAATACGGGACCATGGCAGGGGACAGTACCATAGGGCCATAGGGGCTCTGGACATATGAGCCAGGAAGCAGAGGTGGCCTTGCAACCAGTACACTAAGTTGTTGTGATATATGATCAGATGGAGGCTGCACAGTTGGATATAATGGTGAAGGCACAGGCACAGATAAATGTGAAACTTGGGGAACTGGCAGTGGTGGTGGTGCAATGTGGACATCAGCAGGCTGTGGATGATGGAATTTGCAAGTTGAACCAAACTTGCATTGTCCCGTTTTCACATAGTAGGAGCACTCTTTCTCACCCTGTTATTGTTTATAAAAATTCAAATTTGGAGCAAAACTATTGCCATGATTAGAAAATTAGACCTAACATTCACAAAACATGCATAATTTCATGCAGTCATATAAAGCAATACAGACCGGTCGCAATGGATATCCATAATAATTTAGCGAGACAGGGTTAGCAGTGCCTCCTCCCTCCTTAGGATGGTGGTACTTGCAGGATGTACCAAATTTGCATGATCCTGTCCTCATATAATACTGCATTTGATTCAGTATAGGAAAATATAATCAATACAAAAGTAAAGTCACAGGCTTTGAAGACAATCCAAACAGAAAGATACGCTCACACAATCCTCGACATATATAGATGATCATTGAACACATTATTTTGATAGTGTGCAATCCCAAATAATTAAATTATTAAACTAATATTTGTCAAAGAAAGACTTTTGATATGTGTGCACATAGTATTAATTCAACACAAGCAGAACCATATAAAGCACCTGGCACACAGGCTGGCCTACTCGTTCCGGAAACTCCCCGGTCTTTGCAGCTCCAATAACCTATGCAGCATACATAGATATCTTCAAATTAAGAAACATTAAATGAGAGTGTCGAATGCAATCATAGTAATTTCAGTTAATTAAGTAAAGTTCAAATCAATCAATGACTTGAATCAATGCAACCCCAGTAATGAAAATCCTTCTGATTCATCAAGCTCAACACTGATTATCCACTCTATATAGGCAAGATCGAACCAAAATGATCACAAAACCTCTTCAATGGACAAAATCTAGACATGAATTTACCGCGCCGCGGTCAGAAGGATGGTTGAATCGACAATGTGAACCATAGCCACAGACGCCAGTCCTCAAATAGTACATACAATCAGCCTCACCGGGGCGTAGCGGATACGATTCCTCACGGCCGCCACCACCACCACCTAATCCCAATTGCCACATAGACCCTGCATTTTTTTAAAATCAAGATCAAACCCACTTCACAAAAAGCAACATTTAACAAAACCCACAAAATCAAAATCATAAAACCAAAGCCTTTGCCTATAAAAGTAACGATTTTTAGAAAAATGCAGAGTGCAGAAAAAGATAAATTACCTTCTAGACCGGTTTCACCACCGTGTCCGGTCCATTCCAGCGACGGATCAGAGCCAGAGCCTTCAGTGGACCTCGCAAAGCTCTCCATTGAACCGGTGGAACAATGAGATGGTTCGATCAAATGGAGATTTTAGAGAGAGAAAGTAGAGAGATAAAATGAGGCTTTTTTTTTCTCTTCTTCTTTTCTCACAGAAAACACAAAAACTGTTGCTACTAGTTTCTTTTCTTGTACTACTAAGCTTGGTGGGTCTTTTTGTTTCTCTCACTAGTTTCTCTTTCTAGTTTCATTGATTTTTTGTCTTTCATCTTTACTCTTCATAAAAGGTGTTTCTTTTATTGGTCTCTTTAGTTGCTTTTATTAACTTTTTTTTTAATTATACAATGTTTTGTTATATTATTTATTATTTATGTTTAATTGATATTGAATTTTTCAAACAAAAAAATATACCAATAAAGGAGTAAATGTGTATAAAATTTAACACTTAGAATGAATAAATATTTCACTCATATTTACATTTTTACCATAAATATATTATCTCCATTAATTGAGTATCTAAGTGAAGGAGGTGTTGGATTTTTGGATTTGGGTTGTCTAATTTTGTATTTAATCAATTAAAATATAATAAAAGAGAAAGACATAGACTCAATTAAGTTATAAAGTGGTCAAAGTTATAAAAAATAAAGTCATCGTCAGTTTCATCTTCCACTTATGTAATTAAAAAATATTGTAAGTTATTATCAAGAGACAAGAGGGGTGGGTTAATAAAAAATAATAAAATATTCATTAATTATCAACCACATTTAAAGCTTTTTTAATTCAAATTTATTTCTCCCACTTTTCTTATAAATAAAAGGAGTTACTAAATCTTTGTCTCATTTAGAAGTTTGGCAGAGTATTAAATATATTTTCTTTTCAATTTCATCATTTATTTATGAGAATTGTCTCAAAAAGTATGTCATTATATATATATATATCATTTAATGTGATTAGCTTAAAAATATATATTAAATTAAAAATTTAAAAATTAAGTGACAAATTATAAATAATAACACATTAAGTATTATAAATTTTGTCATCAATTTACATAAGAAATTTAATATGTATATATAAAGTTTGCTGGTACATTATTATATACTCATATACATTATTTTTATTTAATAATGATTAACATTTATACTATATATACTATATATCTATACAATATATAAAGGAAAAACATGAAATAACTACTACGGTGTAATTTCACTTTCCTACTTTACCCTTAAACTTTTTAATTAAGCATCATCAACCTATTAACCATCTCTCTAGCATTATAATAAAAAAATATTATAATATAAAATATCTCCAATAAAAAATATAATATAAATTATATTCAATACAAAAGAAATATTCTATTTATCCAAAATAAAATATACAAATTTTGTGACATCATAAAAGTATGAATTTGTACTAGCAGACACGAAGTGTCTGTCACCACTAGTATATATATAAAGTCAAAACTTAAAATAACTTCTCTCATTGTGTAATTTTCATTTCCTATATTGTCCTTAATATTATTTAATTTTGACAAAAAAAACTATATAATCCTAAGCAACTACCACCAATACATTAATTAACCACATATCTCATCTTAAATTAAACATTATCATAAACACACAAAAATATAATATAAAGTATACCAAACACAACAAATACATTTTAATTCAAAAAATGAAATATATAAAAATTGAATATGTAGTATCACACAATATTCACCGTCAGACACAAAGTGGTTGTATACACTAGTATTTATAATGGATAATCAACTAATAATGTAATAATAGAGAAAAAAAAGAATACAAGGGTCATCTAAAGTTATTAGTTAATAGTATATACACATCATTCATTTATATATATACTTCTATTCTATACTATATATAAATGCAAAACTTGAAATAATTATTATCATGATTCTATTTTCTATTTTACCCTTAATATTTTTTATATCTAAAGTAAAATCATGTAATCATAGATAATTGTAATTAATACATCTTACTTTAAGTTGGATATTATAATAAATACAAAAATTATAACATGAAATATATCCAACAAAAACATTTTAATTCTCTAAAATAAAAAATATAAATTTAATACTTAATATCATAAAATAAGAATGCGGATCGACAGACATAAAGTGTCTATCAACACACTAGTATTTAATAGTCATTAATCATTAGATATAAGTAATACACATGATATTATTGAATATATACATATAATTTTTTTTAGTAATATTAGGTTTATTTGTTTAACAAGAGAACATAAGAAGAGAGAAATATGTGAGAAATACAAAGAGAAGAAATAGACTAGATTTTTATGATGTTTAGTATAAGAGGAGAATGATAGAAGATAAATAAAAATAAGTATTTTAGTTGGATAGAAATGAGAAGAGAGTAATGATGTTATGATTCAAATTACAAAAATGTTTAAAAAAATAAAGAGAAGAGACGAAAAAATGTTATTTTATTATTAATTAAAAATAAATTTTATTATAAATTTAATTAACATTTTCAATTGATATGGTTTGAGACACCATTTGGGACAATAGATCCCTTTTAGGATAAAACTTTTATTTCTCTTCTCACTTTCTCCTCATAAGCCAAGAGAAAAAAAAATTATGGGTCCACCCGTCTTTTCTTTCTCTCATCTTTCTTCTCTCAACCAAATGAAATAAATTTTTCATTTATCTTAAGCTTCTCTATCTTTTCTTTATTCTTTAACTTTGTCCTTCCAAACAAAGGCATAGAGTCATATGACAATACTTATTGTATTGTGAGTACATAAATACTAATTATAAAAGGAAATTAATGCACATAAAGAAATAAAAGGTATTTTATACATAAAAAAAGTTCAATTATAATCAATATATTTGTTGCAGCTCTTAATTCTCTGCTTTCTTTAAAAAGATAAAAATTATAAGAAAATCTAAAATTGAAATCTACGAGAAGCTGATTTTAACTGCCCCTGGGGAGGAGGGGTGGGATCGTAACTTTCCATCTCACAAATTGAGACATAAATTATAAGACAGAAGATGTACTTAGTTTGATAATGGGTAAGATAACCAACAAGTTAGTCCTACCTGTTAGGTTAGAGGGAAAAGGCTTGGAAAGACTCAAATGCCCTTGAATTTCAACATGTGTTGTTTACTGAATATGCCGACAGAATTGTCCTTTTACTTAAAGTAAATGGACTTATTATTATTTTTATTTAAATTAACTTTCGTTCTCTTATAAGTTATAAGTGCATTTTTTAATAAAACTAATTTCTATTTAACTATCATTGTTAAATTTTGAGATAATATTAACTTATTTATTAATTATACTATTATTCAGATTATTATGGAGAAAAATAATAGTTGAATGAATAAAGCGAGAAGAAAAGTATAAACTAGTAAAAAATAACAATTTTTGGAAAACAAAAAGCCAATAATTCATTTTATTCGTGCAAAACAATATAGTACAATACTTTTATAGAAAATTAGTGAATATTTCTGTAGTTTATTATTTAATATCATCCTGTTATTTGATTTAGTTTTTTCCCATGACTTAGTTCAACTTATGTGCAACGGTTGCTATGTACTTCAATATATAATTTAATTTATCAAAAAAATAAATTGTCATATGTAATTGATTTGTTTATAAAATTTATGTGTATCGATAAATATGTATATTAGAATAAATTTAAATGTTGCATATAAGAAAAATCTTGCTTAAAATAATAAATTAAATGTATTATTATTTTTGTAAAGTAAAATGTATAATATGATAAACATTAGAAAAAAATCTATGAAATGAAAGTTCACATTTTGTTGAACTATATCCAATTTCAACAACAAAAAGATGATGTTTTGAAATGTTTTATGTTATTGATATCTTAATGTTTTAGTATCTCAATCAACATTTATATTTTACTATTTAATTATATCATTATTTATTATCATTTTATCACATTTATACTTTTTTCAATATGTATTAAATAATGTTATTTTAGTCAAATTATATTCAACTTTTATATTATTTATTCACTTATTAAAATGTTATATATAATCTTAAACATCAAAAAATTAAAATAGATGGTGTAGTCTCTTAAATTATTATTATAAGTTAATTGAACATGTGGAAGAAAATGTTATATATTCTCTTATCTGATTTTTTATCCTCTTTGTCTTAAAAGGTTGTTTACTTTTAAGGGGACCTGTTTTTCATTGAAGTATATATGAGTGACATAGATTGTCATTGCATTATCTACTATTCATGTTTTATTATTATCGATTCTTTAAAAAAGTAATACTAATGAATGATATATGATATATTAATTATGTATAAATTTTTTACAATGACAATGATATATATTACACTCGTAATCGATTCATAGTGGAAGTAATAGGTCTTAGCCGATTTTATAATACCACTCAATCCTCATCCAACAACACTACTATGACCACTACCATACTACTATCATTGTTGTCAGCACAACAATATCATCTTTATATAATGCACATTAAACATTTAACAACACAAGAGCTTGTCATGTTTGTAATGCTCATATTTGATCATACGCTTATTCTTCCACTTATCCAATTATGTCTATCGTATCTTAAAACACCACACCAAACCATAAAGCATATGGCATAATTATTATGGTTGAATGGTTGTAAGTAATGAAACAAAATAACATGGTACAGCCAATAGAGATGCTTGGTTGAACGGGTGAACGAGTGTAAATTATGCTTGCTTCTATGGCCACGAATGTCACCCATCACGATTCTCTATTATTACTAATCTTTTTAAGTGTTGTAGCAAAGCACACATAGCGACATAAATGTCGGTAATATGTTTATGTTAGAGCAACATATATAGTTGGGCCATGATGTCTGTTTCCCTACAAAGATACCATTTTTTATCAAGGATTATCAGATAGATCAAAATATCAAATGTTTGATTCATAAAAATGACAATTATACTTATTAGAGTGATGGTCACACATCCCAAAATGATTAGTTCATTACTCATAAGATGATAAATATCCTTAGTTTTATCCACACAAAAAAGATACCATTTTTCTAGCTAGGATGATGCAACAATTACGGAGACCAATATGATTCTATGTTATTAAATTTACGTTAGCATGCTTACAATAAAAGCATGTAAATGCAAAACCTTTGCTTTCTTTTGAATATTTGGACTCTAATATATCAAAATAACAAAATAAGTACATAAACTATTTCTCAATTAAGAAGATTGGGGATGAAATTATAGTAGGGAAAGAGGTTTGTTTCTCTAAGGGACACTTAATTTATTATAGCCGTTTTAGAAGGCAAGTCCACATGAGCATGAAGGCAAGCGTCTTTAAAAAGGTGGGGTTAGACTGAAGACTAATTCAACATTTGCTAGTTGCTAAATTGACATCTATTATTATGTGTATGACTCTTTCATAGGATGATACAAAAATAGGATATTTTGTGTCCATGAAATGGGATGCAAATATTCCACTTTTGCAACAAATCTACTAATATGTTGTTCTTGAGTTTACATTATTATTATTGTAAGCTTCATTAAGGTGTTTCAATGTCGTGAAAGGGTGTTATTGGACAAGTTTGTCTTTTGTCATGGGAGGAAGTTGGTTATGTATTATAGATGTATTAAGCTATATTGGAATTGCAAGGTGAAGTGTCCAAAAAAATTAATCTAATCAGTATAAGGAAATAATATGTTTAGCATGTATACCAGAAAGTGTTTAATTTGATCTTTTAATACCAGATTGCTCTTGATTTATTTATGCTTTTTATAGTAGAAATTGTAATTGGTACATCTGCACAGGGTTTGTACTTTATTTTTTTAGTTCTATTTCCTATGATTTCCATTCAAACTAGATTTCTATTGCCAAATAAATTTGTAGTTGGGCATTCATCAGATGATTTTCTAACCAACTAGCATTGTCTCTAATTTAGAGAATATAAAACAGATCTACTAATTAATTTAAATCAAATGAATCATTAGATTTTCATAGAATAGATGACTAATCATTAGATTTTCATAGAATAGATAACTAAGATGTGGAATAAATTTTTATAACTTACTCTTGGAATAAATAAATTCATCTCATATATGTATATAATTATGTTCCTTCATGTCTCACATAAGAAAAATCATTCAAACACATAAACATAAGAATTATGACAGCAAATATTGGTGTCTTCAATACTAGGCTACAAACGAAAATGCCACTCATTTTTTGAAGATCAAAATGATTTCTTTTTTCTTATGCTAATCGTTTATGCTTGTGTTCAATGGTTCAGGATGAACTGAGGGATTCTAACTGAGGCTTTCAAAAGGATTGTGTTGAGACAGATTCAGTGTGTAGTGTTCAGCTGCTAGGCACAGTCTGTCCCAGCCACCATCCTTCAGAGATGTAGGTGACCCAAATCCACACTCTTATGTCTACTTTCCAACAAGTGATTTTTGCAACCACATCTTCCAGGAAGGTAATAGTGTTGCTAATGAGCTAGAAAAACAAGATTTTTAGATTTGAATATATGATCTTGTATTTTTGATGTTGTTCCTAGTCTTTGTTAGTAAAACTTGTATTGGATAGTGCTTCTACGGTTTATTGAAGAGGTTGGTAGGTAATCTATGTTTTACACCGGGGAAAAAACTTGATGGTTTAAATGGGTAAACTACAAGAATTTCACCACAACTGACATAAAAAAGGATTTGCTGCTTAATTGTTGGGGCAATAGCATTACACTTTTATTATAAGCCCGCATAGCAAAGCTGGGACAGAATCATTACTATAACTATAAGTTTCAAGCAATTGACTCTAAATTGACAGGAATATAAATTTCATCCATTCTACTCGATTATAAAAAAATGTCAATAGCATATCCAACAGAAACAAACATTCAAACGCAACCACAATGGTCTAAAATCCTCAAAACAATATCAGGAGGCAAAAGAAATATTTCTACCAAAACAGGCTGATAGAGATACTCTAGTAATGGTAACTAATTCAGCAACCACCTTACATAAACAAGTTGGGTTTCTTTGCCTTGTATGTGGTCTTCAGCTTCCTTGTTGGTGGCCTAATCTTCTTGTACACCAATGGGAACTTGATTTTGGAGTTATGGAATTGCTTGGTGCTCTCTCTTTTGCAAAGCTTGGCCGCGATGGTTGCAGTCTTGATAATTTGAATGCAAGGGAACCGGACACGATGGCGGGAAGCCATCTCATTGTACATAGCCTCCACTGCACCATTTAGAGTGGTGTCACGGTACTCCTTGTACATGTTGTGGTAGCCAGTCCTACTCTGGTACCTCAACCAAATTCCATAGTTCTTAATCTTAGTTGGGTTCTTCTCGAAAATCTGTGAAATTAGATACCTCACATTAATAAAATTATATAAATGCAACAATTCATTCTGATAATCATAAACCCTAAAAAATCAAATGTTCACTACAAACCCATAGCAATTGCAATTGGATATAGTTCCAAGTACTTTTAAATAATTACAAGTCCATTTAAAGAGTAACAGGGATGCATGTTGCTAAACATGGCTCAAACACTAATATGGACAAGCGGAAGTTATAAAAAGGGTGGCCCTGTTCACAAGGCTCCCATTTAGTGTGTTCTAGGAAACATGAACCGTTTCTCTAATGTCTCTCATACCTCTGTTGGTGACATCAGATCCATAACATGATACATCATCTCATCTGATAGACAAAGCCTTATGGTTTCCGCAGGCTTCTCCTTCAACTCTTCCCAATCCAGTTGATCCATACCCTCTGGTTTATTCTCATGCAGCGCCTTTGATAGACCTTGTTGAGCCAACACATCCTTAACCCTCCTTTGCCACAATCCGAAATTACCAGTTCCATCGAACTTCCCCACCTCGAATTTGGCACCTGGGTTAAGAGCCATCTGATACCAATTGTTGGGAACAAGCGAACAATCAAATAGTAAAGAGTATAGAGACAAGAGAATAACACAAGAGATTTGGTAACGAGGTTCGGCCAATTGTGCCTACGTCCCCGGGAGCGTTGAGCGGCTACCACTATATATTATTAGAGAATAAGGATTAGTGTTTTACTATTCTTCTCATTGTTATAATAGGTTTACATAACATCAATATATATAGCCCTCTACCCCAACCCATTTACATCAGCCCAAGCCCATAACTTGTATTGCTGTTATCTAGAGATATGAGTCATTGCACAACATGAATAAATCTAAACCATTAGATATCCCTAGAATTAATAGTTAGGACGAGGAGTAAGTATAAAAAAACTTCCTTTTGGAGTAAGTAGATCTCACTCTATAAATAATACTCTTTCTTTCATATATTTTGAATTTTTAATTCATTCATTTTTTTTTCAAAATAATTTGATTTTTAGAAGTTTAGAACATATTTATACTTCATTTTCCAACCATACCCTTATCTATTATTTCCTTTTCTCACCCCTTATTTCTAAATTTGTCTTCAATGTAGTTTCTAATGTGGGTTTAAATAAGATTATTATAGTGAAATTATATCAAATATATCCATCATTTCTTAACATCAAAAGAAATGTAATAAAAGTAGTAGTAAAGAAAGGGGAGAGCCTTGTGCCTTGACTAATCTTTATTCTTTCTGAGTGGTAGGTCATAAACTCAGAAACAACACACTTTTAGGAACATTAACCAAATAAAGAGAATGAAAAAGGGAAGAAGACCAGCTTGTACAGTGCACTTTGGTTGCAAAGTAGGAGGACACAAGTGTGCATTTGAACAGATACAAGGTGAAGCACCAAAAGTTGCTTACTAAAACATTTGTCACTTAAACAGTTGAATTTCATTAATCTATTTTCCGTCAAAGTCCAAGTATGCATAGTTATATACTTTTTCCCTGAATCCTGGACGACCCTTTATCACTAATAAGCTAATAAACAAAAAGGTTCAGCCAGTTTTGGAGAATGTGCAAAAATCTTTTTTGACCATAAAGTTCGTCACTAAGAGCCTATACAATGGTAATTTATTACACTTACATATATTTTTTTATAGTTTATTATAATTCTCATGCAAACAACATTTTTATTTGGGTCTCATTACTTTTATTTTCTCCTACAATATTCCCTCTCTCCTCACTTTTCATTGGCTAAGAACAATCAATAATATTTCTTATATAAGAACAAAAATAAAAAATAAGAGCGACACAATGGACAAAGTAAGAATGTTCTTATTCCATTAAGAACAACATTATGATTGCTCTAAACATAGACCCCAAAATAAAATAAAATATCAGTATTGAGAAAACATCTAAAGGATGGTCGCTTATGAAATATTAGAATGGCTTGAAGAAGATTCCATGTTCATTATCTTTAATATTTTAGTATATGTATTTTTCATAATTGTTTAGTCATGGAAAGACAATCATGTCTGAGCAATATAAGATCACTTTAACGACAACACAATCCATAATCAATATCATTGTAATTTATATCAAGTAACATATTATCATAGACTCGAACTCAACACCTCTGGTTAAGTTAGAAAATTTTCTTATTGACTGATCTACACACATGATGATTATTTATTTATTTCTATATCAAGAGAGTGTATGAAAGAATTTATTTGAACTTATAAAATTAGTCTATAGCATTTTTAAAATATATTAAATAAGTATTTAATTAAGCCTTATATCCTAATGTTACCTTTTCACATGGGGTCCAAATGGAGCTAACATATATTTCTATCTTTCGGCTGTTTGAAATCTTAAGTGGAAGAGTCAATGGTCCTATAATCAATTAATACCCAATCTATTCTTATAAAATACAAATCATTAACTATTTATAAAGGGAAACTTTATTTGTACCAGGAAATATGCTACAACCAACAAACTAAACTGCTTGACCCATTTGATATGATTTGTGACATGTTATTTCCAATGCTACATAGTACAATGTCATTGCAGGCTAATTAAAGATAGCAAAATTATATTGTAAGAAGCTGTGAAATAATGAAAGGGTGACCCACTATATATAGCTTTTTATTTTGTGGGGTGGTTTAGTGCACCTCAATTTCTTTTTGATTGATTACACTTCTTTTATCTTCGGTCTGAAAAATGTTTGCAATGTTATCTCAATTTCCATATACCACGTACCATGTTTGGCATAAACAAGTTTAATAGTAATAACATAAAAAAGTGACAAATCATACCATAACTGGTGCAATGTAACTAATTAACTATGCTCTAGATACTATGTTGAATTATACAATGAGGGAAAATTACTGTGAAACGAACCATGCAGCTAACCACAAGTTGATCCACTTATATCTTTGTTGCTTTGCTCATTTCTTCTAGACGTGGAAATCCTTTTATTTTCCAACAATATTAAGCTATGACACAGTTACTATAAACTGAATACTATAAGTTTCCATTTCCAACAGCAAGGTCCAAAACAAAAATGTTATAGTTTTAAATTAAATTGAACTCTGCTGGAAATCATACATCATGAGTGAGATAGTTAATGGAAAATCTAATCTTACACGTTCAGAACGAAAAATAACCTGAAGTTTTAGATTGAGTTGTTGTTGGACACTATTAATTTCATTATTGAACAGGGCATTTGAATTATTATATGTTGGGTAATGGTAAGGTTGTTGCTTAGTCGCCATGATATCACATATTCAAATCCTCGAAACAAACTCTTCACTTGCAGGATAAGGTTGTATTTATCTGCCCTTCTCAGACTCCACTAAGTAGGAGCTTCGTGCACTAGGCCGCCCACTAATGAGACTTTCAAAAGATAACCTGCTTTTTTTTTCTCTTTCTAGTGTAGGGCTGTTTCCAATTTCTATTTGACACATGACAAAGATTCATACAATTTCTTATTCTTGGGATAATTTTGTATGAAGTCAGAGATAATTTTAACTGCTCCCTTTGAAAATCATGAAGCAAACAAGAGCTTATGATATAGTTGGTTGATTATTTTGTATAAGAGGATTCACATGTGCATATTATATGTAACTGGTGAATGGCATGCTAAGATAAGTGAACCTCCAAATTCAAAGGTTTGAGACTCTCTAGGAGTATGCAGACAAAACAATGCACTTGTTTTTTCCTTTTATGGTCTTCCCTTGCATTGATTCCAGCATAATAATATTAATTTCATTTATACTATCAATCACATGTCCCAAAAATATATATTTTTATGTCCCTAATCAATCAAATTCCAAAAAATAATATAGAAATGTTAGTTATGCTTTTATAATTTTTCTTTTAATTAAGTGTCAATTTTTAATTGGATGAGATACAAATTAAATGAGACATGTGATCTACATTCCCATCCAGGGAAGGAACATGATCAGCTGTCTCCATTCATGTCACTATCCAATTAGAAAATGATATTTAAAAGTTATAAAAATAAAAAATATTATTTTATATTATTCACTAAATTTTTATTGGCTAGAGACAGGGAGACACCGTCATTTTGAGACAGGTGATCTTCATTCTCCACAAAAGTGAATAGGGATCATGTGTAGGAAAATGATTGTGTCCCACATGTCTCTTGCCAATCAATTTTCTTTATTAAATATAAAAATATTATTTTGTATATTTAGAATTTCTCTTTTTAATTTAATAATATTTTTTTATTGGACAGAGAGAATGAGGAAGTTCACAAAAATGGCACTAAGAGTATTTTCTCAAAACCCAAAGTTTTGAGGTCAATTTCTACTAGGCCTACCTGAAAAATCAAGGCATATTTCATTATGTATATAAGAAACAAAAACAATAATACTTTATGGGTTCATTTTTGTGTGTAGCACAACAAGTATGTGTGTGTTCACAAATTAGTTTAGAAGGTAGATTCCTAGTTGTTTTTTTACCACCTTGGCATTTACTAGTGAACTGATATGCATAATGATTCAATTTTTTCAAATCCTTATCAAATCCCAATACCTTTACATAAAGCTTGTGCAATAATTGACTCATTAAATTTTAGATTATTCACTGAGCTTCAAAACTAATGTAATTACCTTATTATATCTGTCAATTTTCTTATTACTAAGATACATAAGAAAAAAACATTTTAATGTCATTGGATAAGATTTTAAAACTAGGTAGAAATGTGAGAATAATATTCTAAGGAACAACTTTTCTTATTTGTACAACAATTTTATACATTAAAATTTGACAACTTCTTATTGAAAAAAGAAAGAAGACCCTACAATTTCCACCTATTGTTATTTATTTCTCAAAAAGAAAGTTGTCAAACTTTATATACAAAGTTGTCCTACAAATATCAAAGTTTGTCCAAAGAATAAATCTGCAAAATGTGCTTTTCTTTCTCACCATTATAAATTGAGATTCTTTAAAAGACTTCTCACAACTTCACAAGTCCATAACCTTCAAGCCCTTAACATTTCTAAACTCCCCGCACTTACCACTATCTATCTTTCTTACATTTTCTCACCTCTTCCAACACCAAATTTCTCACCATTTCTTATCTATGTCCACTTCTAGAACCTCAAATACTTCCCCCAAAGGATACACTAACCAAACCCAAATGAACTCATTTTTTCTTCAGCATAACACATCATCACCTTGTAGTGAAAGAAGAGGCAGAAGAAAACAACAAGAACCAGGTAGGTTTCTTGGTGTAAGGAAACGCCCTTGGGGTAGATATGCTGCTGAAATTAGAGACCCTACAACTAAAGAAAGACATTGGCTTGGAACATTTGATACTGCTGAAGAAGCTGCACTTGCTTATGATAGAGCTGCATTCTCCATCAAAGGTAGCCAAGCAAGAACAAATTTCATTTACTCTCACAATAATAGCACCAGTTTTCATAATCTCATTACTCCTATGCAAGTTCAATCTCTTTTACCAACTCCACAGTTTATAACAAACACTCAAAATACTTCCAACTTCAACAATAATGCTATGTGTAATGAAACTGAAACTGCATTTGCTTCAGCTAAGGATGATAACTTTTTCTTCTCCAATGATTCTAATAATAACTCTGGCTATTTGGAATGCATAGTTCCTGATAGTTGTTTAAGACCTGTTTCAAGTGACCAAAAGGGTAGCTATATTAACACAAAAACCATGCAGGGTCAGTCATATTTTGACAACAATGCATTTTCTCAAGAAGCCTTAAGCATGCAAACAACAATGCAAGTTTCTAACTTTGAAGGTTCTTCTTACCAAAATGAACCTAGTCAAGGATTATTGGATAATCAACAATCATGGGATTGTAATTCTAGTGAACTTTCATCTATATTTAATAAACCATTAAGGTTTGAAGATGAGTACTGCATGGGTGCATTGTGTCCTATCAGTGAAAGTCCAAGCTATGAGACTGTTTCTTCATGCTCTCCATCATTTCCTCCTCCCTTTGGGGATATTGACTTGGGATACTCACCATCACCTTTCTAAGGTACCTTTATTATTAAGGGTACCTTAGACTTGGCCATTGTGTACTTGCATTGCATGCACTTTTTCTTCTTTTTCTTGTGTGTTGATTGATTACTAAATTACACACATGATGTGAGTTCTTTTGGTTTCTAAGATATTGGAAAAAGGTCCACTACTTATCCCTTTTTTTATTCTTTTCAAGCTGTATTTTCACACTAATTTTTACACCTACTTAATAATAAAAAAGTTTATGATTAAAATTGTGTACAACAATGTCACTTGTACAATACAATTGAACAACTTAGTTTTATCATATTTGATAAATTGAACGTTAATTTCTAATATACCAATTGAATCATTTATTTATCATTTCATATATATGATTAATTATGAATTTATATATGGTTGACTAAATATAAAATCATTATGAAAAAAATGAAATCATAATTTTTGTTCTTTCCTTCAAAAAAAAAATTAGGAGTCCTGTAAGTGTGTTAAAAATTTGAGGAGCACATTTGTTGTCTCATACTTTGTGTCATGGGCTTTTGATTAGTCAGAAAAAATATATTTAAGTTAAAATTTAATTATTGAATATTTTTCTGACCGATCACAAGTCCATGGTACATGGAGTAACACTCATTGTGGGACAACAAATGTATACCAAAATATTTGGAGGTAAGAATGATATGGTTGATCCAGTGAAGTGAGTTAGTTAGTAGAATGACTCTGGTGGTTGATGACGCTCTTTTGTGTATGGATAAGTTGTGTAATCGAAAGAATCTTCAATGCTAGAGAACATTTAAAGTGTTTATATAGAAAGAGGATAAGTATAAATACCAACAATGAACAATACCCAATACTTCAAGGTCCTAAAGAACATGGAATCATTCTCAAGCTCTAGTTTGAATAGGCAAAAGGAGCATATGTTGCACTTGAATAATTAACTTTTCTTAAAAATATGTCTTGAAGACTTTCATGTTCATAAGGAGAGAAAAAACCAACTACAACAAAATACTATGAGGTCAAAAAATACATGTAAGATCCTTGAAAAGACAACGAGGGTACTCAAGAGGGTGTAAGCCAAACGCCTTCGAATGAGAGTAATCGGCGGACAAATTCATTGCTCAATTCCATTCTCAGAAGAATGTACTGAGTAATTGCAGTTTGAAACCGAATAATCCATTTATATCAGTGCAAAACCTCCCTGGTTGATTAAAGAATTGCCAGAACATAGTTGAAATAGTGAAACTACTATTTTAACTGCATTGAAACTTTAGGGAAGGGAAATTGGATTGTAAGTGAAGATAATCTTACACGCACTACCTGATCTTACATCAAAGCTTGATCAAATCTAATAAACAGGCATAGATGGAGAGGGAAAAAAGGTTATTACACATTCAAATGTATCATTCATATATGTGTATTCTGTAATAAATTTAAGTACCAAGTCAAGCTTTTCATTGTCACAACATCACTTTGTATCCAAAACCATATAAGATAGCAATGTGAACCCAAGATACAAACAGGTTGGGAAAATTACAGAACAGGAATTTCCAAGAAGAATTGGAAGACTGTACCCAAATTCGAAGAGGGTTCGGCTGAAGAGACAGAGAAATAAGGTCAATGAAAATATGGTCTGGATAAATAAAGAACAACAGACTCCAAAAAATGTAGATGTGGATGGACATGTGCATAATGGAGTTGCAGATTCCATTGGAGTTATTCAAAAGCAAGGTAGCTGTATGGGATGACTAAAATCCTGAAGGTTGGCCATGGTTTATTCAAGATCAAAGGGATGGCCAAGAAAAGATTCTATGAACATAAAGATAATTCGTGGGACGTGTGCTACACCTGAAAGTGGAACGCGGGTAATTGAAAAATAAAACCTATTTGCGGACCTCCTTGAATAATCATGTCCAGTGAAGAATTGAGATAAAAAGGAGCAATGATGAGGTTTGCATTCACATTGCTTAGCTTGAGGTGGGAGAGACATTGCCGCTTGTTGTGGTAGTTGTAGCAGCTATAGGATTGGAACTCTGAGAAGATGGTTGGGTGTTTGGTTGAGAAACAGGTTCACCGGTTGACAAAGTGAAGCCGACTGACCCGGTCAATGTGCTTATTGACGAAGACACTCTGACTGAATCAGCCTCATTGTTGGATCCTGGGGGAAGGTCAGGCCGCAACTCCAATGATGAAGATGACAGAGCAAGTGTACCAATTGATGAAGCCACAGGATAGAGTGCAACCGGCATGTCAGCCAGGGAAGAAGCAGATGGACTATAACTCAGTGATGCAATAGGATGATCAAATTTGCATGCAGGGCCAAACTTACAAACTCCACGTTGCGCATAATGAGTGCAAGGAGGTGCCCCCTGAATATCAAACACAAACATTAGATGCTTGACAATTAGGAAGGCCGTGGAACAAATAATTCTGAAAACATTTCAACTTAATAGACAAACCTACCAGTGTCAAATGCCAGTAATTAAAAAAATTAAGTGATAGAAATTTTTTAAATATATTAGGATAGTTTCCTTGAACCATAGTCCAAAAATAAATGTTATACCAGGAAGGACTAGTAAGTTTATAATGTTTGGAAATAGCCACATTCAATAAAATGAGGAAGCACTCTATAATAAGGAAAACTGGAAGCACTCCTAATCTAAAATCGGGAGCAAATCTGCTGTCCCACAGTTTGTGTCACTCCATGTGCCATGGGCTTGTGATTGGTCAGAAAAATATTTAATAATTAAATTTTAACTTAAATATATTTTTTCTGACCAATCACAAGCTCATGCCACATGGAGTGGCACAAACTATGGAACAATAGATGTGTACCCTCTAAAATCATGGTCAAGGATGTAACACTCCAATATCCATGATCCAAGCATATGAAAACACTTTTGCCCTTCAACACATTTGTCAAAAATGACCATCAAAATGATCTAACAACACATTTCCTAATGCCCAAACAAGATTATAGATCACTGTCAAGTAAAATTTTTGACAATAAACTAGACTGATCTACATAGAATATAATTCCTAACCAGATGTTGGCTACAAGGGAAAATGTAAGGAGGCCGTGGCTGAATTATCCCTAATTTGATTCGTTTAGAGACTTCAGTTTTAGTCCCTGCCATTCATCATAACCACTCTTAAGACTAAGTGCAATGATGTTTAAATGTGTGTATTTTAAGTACGAGATGTTCTGCCAATTTCAACAACATGGCCATTAATACATCATACCACTCTCCCTACTGCACCCCTCTGAATACCAACTCAAAGGGTACACCAAACAACCACTAAGTTGTATGCAGGAAAACTAAAAGAACTTACTAGGAGTAGGCCGTATTAACCTAGGATATATGATAGAAATAAGTTGAATCAAGTTCAAAGACCCAGTGTTCAGCTTACATATGAAGTATCCAATTCAAACTCAAACCAAGCTTTTCAAGCTTAGAATCTAGGCTAAGCTTGAGCTTTATAAGCTCGGCGGTTTTCTTCACTTCTTCAATAATCATATCAAATAAGGTATAAATAGGCAATTGAACACAAGCTCAATTTAAACATTAAATAAACATAGTCAAGCTTTGAACCAGTAACTTGAGCTATCAAATAGGTCAATTTGATTGCCAGCAGTAACTTCAAGGCATGTTCTCTATAATGGCCCAAATAGCAGTTTATGCAAGAATTATGTCGCCTTGGGTTTGGAATTTATACAAAAGAAATAAGAAAAAGTATGCTATGTGTAGCTCCTTTTAGTGGGAGGGAAGAGCTGAACAGGGGCAATCGGTTTTGCATTCTGTTAGAATTAGGCAAGGGATATACCTTGTCGCAAGCTCTGCCATGGGGAGTTACAGATGCTTTCTCTTCGGTAACACGCTATCTTCATAAATAATACACTATTCTATTTCCATTTTTCAGTTTGCCGATAACAAATTATAGCAGTACAACTACTATTACCTCAATTGCATACCAAGGGATTTTCTTATCAACCCAATCATCCCAAAATCATTTGAATTTCCTAAATGGCATGTCCAACCAATCTAATTGGCTAACTATAGGAAGCATAAGTGGCAACTTAAGTATTAAATCTACTCATCTCAAAGGATGCTCTTTAAGTATCAGCACTACAATACAAGAGTAAAATCAACTAAAATAAATGTATTTCAGTATGTAACAGACTGATAATTGTATTTAAGAAAAAACAAACATGAAATGTTACAAATCAGCCCTGCAACCATCTGTTTTCTCCTCGCGTCATTCACAACAATGTTATCTATAGTGTATAATATCTCTTAGGACATTTGGTTATGTAACTTAGCCTAATTTATTCATAGCTAAATATCCTTTACTTTTATATCCATTTTGAGGACAATCATGAGATAGCTCATACTAAAGTTAGCTACAGAAATGCCAACACTAGTGAAAGAAAAACAGATTACCTTAAGTCTAATAAAATGGATCTTTTGTAAGAGAGAGGAGAAAAATCTAATCATTGCAATTCCCTTAGTTAATTACTTATAGATAACCAAAGACACCACAGAACTTATTTTTCTCATGAGAAAATCCATTAAATAAGACCAGCGATAATATCTAGAAATGTTAAGGATAGGAATAAAAGAACCAGACGAACCAAGTCGATAATGCTGTATTTGTTTTAAAATCCAAATATGGTTACAGTTTACAAGTTAAGATATATTCTAAAACCATATATATTTTTAAATCTATGCATTACTGCAAAATAGAAGACAAAACTCCGACTCTGACATTCGGCATCTGCATATCAGTACAAACCAAATGCACAAACAAGAAAGTTTGAACCTTCTTTTTGAAAAATAAAGAAATTTCATTAGAAGAGAGTAGAATAGTACAAGGGGAGAGGATAAGAAATCCTGGCACAGAACAAAAAGAAAGGGGAACCACTATGCTAGGAGGTAGAGCGATGCATCAAAGCATGCCAATCCCTTTGTAAGGATAGAAAGCCCAGAAAAAATCCTATGGGCAGAGCATCACAGAGATGCCAAAAAAGTACCCTTCCCAAACAAGTCCTAAAGAGGAGAAAGAATCTCTAAACAATTATGTGCCTTTCTAGCCATATACACCAAATAAGAGCAAAAAATGCATACTGCCACAAAATATTACTGTCTTTAACCAAAACCTCTAAATATGGTAAGGAGAAAAGAGCACACCTTCATAGGCATAATGCAAGATTCATCAAAGAGAGTGAAATTTTTTTACCAAGCTCCAAACCAGCCACATATCTTGTTTGCAAAAATGATATTGGTAGGCCCATGCCAATTAAATACTCTCAAAGGCCCCATATTATGAATGTTGGGCACCCCACGCAGGTGGGGTGAATACGACAAAACTATGTATCAGGGTACAAAGATAGTACCAAGTACGGGCACATGATTCAACATGGGTATATATTGCTGGGGCCCATTGAATCCGAGAATAAGTTTAAAAGACTTGCTCCAAATCCTCACCATTCAATGTATTCTAATAGAAAGTTTAAGGATAAACTTCTTTAATGAAGAAATATAGCAAAGATACCAATGGAGGACGTAAGTGTCATGGGATGAGAGGTTGATGCCCAAAACCGGCTGTGAGATGTATGGATAAGAGATTAATTAAGTGCCGCATAGATTCAACATCATGGTGAGGCTGGGAACAAAAAAGGAAAAAACCCTACGTTCCTACCGCAAAACGACATAGTTTTGGAACTATCCGAACCTAGGTGTAACTAACCAGTATTAAATCTGCGTGCTTAATTAAAATAAGATAGTAAAAAATTGATACATGCCGTGTACCCATGAGTACCCAACAGCCCATGCATAATGATGCTCGGCAACCGATAGGTCACCATTTGAAGTACATATGCTTCAGAGCAATAAACCAAGTGCAACCAAATGATGAGTTAGTTATAAGAATGGACAACTGGTAGAATTTGAATAGTGGAGGCAATTCTGGAATATATTTGGAGGTCTTGGAGGCTACAAACTATCGAGAATTGGTTTAGGCTTAGGGTATTGAGTAGGGGTTCTGTTCTCTGCATAATCATTTTCTTGTTGGTTTTTTTCCCCTGTTTTCAAGTGTAATTGGGAGGAAGTCTGCATTGTCTGAGTATTTTCTATTAAAGGGTTCGGTCCCTAACAGATATATAAAGAATAAATTTAATTATGATCATTATGTTGATCATCCACTCAATTCCACACCAAATCATTTTTGGCTTAAATGCTCAAGGATTTGATATTTTTAGTTTGGGGTTCGCAAGTTATACTCTACTGTTTTTTTTTGCTACACAATAATACAACAACCTAATGCACCCATTTATACTGATAATTAGGTCAAGTACTAGAGTTTCTAGTGCAAGTCCAAGCTAACTGCTAGTAAGACTATTATTACCTTAACCTAATATCTTCTAACAAGGGTCCACATATTATTTCTGATCATCGACTTCATAAGTCGTCGAGCTATGTATGTCACATACAATCATTACTATGGTTTGGCATTTTGGAAAAATTAGTTAGTGAATGAGATATTCAGTATAGTTCTGATTTCAAGTAGCAACTTCTCAGTTTGCATATAAATAAGATACTCTATAAATTCAATAACATACAAACTACATCTTGAAATGCTATTGAAACAGGAAAAATATGCAACGTAAGATCATTTTCAGTAATCAATAGCATGTTAACGCACGAGGTCATAAATTTAAATCTACGGGCAAGCTACTAAAAGAGGAAATATATTTCATAATTCGTATGAAGGATAGACAAAGATCTTTCTTTTCATTTCCTTTTCTCTTTTATGGTGATTTAACTTATTTTACAAAAAGATTTCTCTAGGGCTATTAGATAAAACTTACATGTATGAAATAAAATTTAAAAAATTGCCTATGAAAAAACATATGAAATAAACTTCCATATATGTGGGAAAAGATTATGTGCAGTCCAAATAGGATTAACATGAAATACAAAAACTGACTATTCATGGCAAGTCCAACTATAATATGCAGGACTCATGAAATAACCTTAAGGTCTGTTCGGATAAGGTGTTTCACGAGGGTAACATAATTTGAGAGAACTTAAAATGGTATACATTGAAACGCTTTGTTTGGGTATCTCCGGGGAAAATAATAGGGAATTAGAAATAACAGATACAGAGGTGGAATTTTTTAAAAATTTAAACTTTTTTCTATCATGCACCTCCAGCTTTACTTCAGACAACATCTTCTTCTCCATAGTGAATCGTAAAAGAGTACAGAGAAATTCTCAAATTTTGAAAGATTGTTGAATTAAAAAATTCATGTTTATCATCACAATTTCTACTACTACTACTACTACTAATACTTCTATAAGGTTCAAAATAACAATAATAGAATCAGCGCCAATGTTATCATGCAACTTTGATCTCCATGATCCTTGATTGCATTAAATTAAAACATTCAATATCCATGGTGTAGTCCATGCTCCTTAATGCCAAATCACCGCTGGTGATGACACCCCAATGAATAATAGTTCGAATTCTCTGTATTTTAAATTCTCCAGATTTTTTAAATGCTTTTTATCCAAACACAGGTTTACGGAGCACATTGGAGGAAAATGCTCTTCATGTTCAATAAATTAATGTGAGAATTCCCTAGTAACTATGCATAAGAAACTAGTCATCATTCAAATACAGCATAAAATCATAACATCAATTACAAGTCTGTATTATGTTCCAGATCTAGTATTATTATCTTACAAACTTAAAAAGAGACATAACAAGTTTCAACTATTTATAGTAAACAATATTCCTTGCACTCCCTCCTCTGGCCGAGAACAAATCAACGCTGAAAGATTTTGAAGAGGAGCTTACTAACAGCACTTGGGTACAGTAAAAGTGATCAGAAGTAAATATTTAACACAACATACAGCTAAAAAAAGAACAGGATGGAAACTTAAAATGAATATGACTATCCGAATGGAGTGTTAGCTTAGAATAATAATCAAAGCACAATAACAGGAAGGATGGCTCCTACTCTTTTTGTTTCATTGATGAATTGAAAACTTATCCCGAGTTTCAGTAAAGCACATTTCAAATCCTACATAAAGCTATTGCAAATTAATGATAAGTTAACTTGGTTAAGCCTAAAAAATTAGCTATTTTAATCACTGGAAACTACTAAATTGTGTTGTTGGAGAGGGAGATGAATCAACAACAACAACAAAAACTTTTTTCTATTGGGTGGAAGAGGGGGTGGATCATAGATATATAATTCATAACCCAATATGAAGAGCAAACAGTTCAAAGAAGCTGAGAAGCAATCATTACCGGGCGCGAAGGAAGTCCCGCAGGACTGAGGGTCATGGTCGTTTTTGGTGCATTCATGTCTGGTGGATGGTGGTACCTACAAGATGAACCAAATTTGCACTCCCCTGTTCTCAAGTAATGCTGACATTCTGGTTGGTCGGGCCTTTCAGGAAGTGAGTGCTCCTTTTGACTATTGCTTGAAGGACCAATTTTGGAACCTGAAGGCTGATAAGGCCCAGGATAAGCACCTGCTGGTGAAGCTAGCTGGGTTATCCCATACAACTGTGCCGAACCAACATTAGATGGAGTACTTGAAGGAAGTACAGGGCTTGTCGCAGTAGCCTACACCAAGAGCTCAACTGTCAACAATTTCGATGAATGCACATATGTCATGTGACTTAACTAATCAGGCAAAGAGAAATGATTAACCTACCTGATACGGAGCCCAACCTGAATACGGGACCATGGCAGGGGACAGTACCATAGGGCCATAGGGGCTCTGGACATATGAGCCAGGAAGCAGAGGTGGCCTTGCAACCAGTACACTAAGTTGTTGTGATATATGATCAGATGGAGGCTGCACAGTTGGATATAATGGTGAAGGCACAGGCACAGATAAATGTGAAACTTGGGGAACTGGCAGTGGTGGTGGTGCAATGTGGACATCAGCAGGCTGTGGATGATGGAATTTGCAAGTTGAACCAAACTTGCATTGTCCCGTTTTCACATAGTAGGAGCACTCTTTCTCACCCTGTTATTGTTTATAAAAATTCAAATTTGGAGCAAAACTATTGCCATGATTAGAAAATTAGACCTAACATTCACAAAACATGCATAATTTCATGCAGTCATATAAAGCAATACAGACCGGTCGCAATGGATATCCATAATAATTTAGCGAGACAGGGTTAGCAGTGCCTCCTCCCTCCTTAGGATGGTGGTACTTGCAGGATGTACCAAATTTGCATGATCCTGTCCTCATATAATACTGCATTTGATTCAGTATAGGAAAATATAATCAATACAAAAGTAAAGTCACAGGCTTTGAAGACAATCCAAACAGAAAGATACGCTCACACAATCCTCGACATATATAGATGATCATTGAACACATTATTTTGATAGTGTGCAATCCCAAATAATTAAATTATTAAACTAATATTTGTCAAAGAAAGACTTTTGATATGTGTGCACATAGTATTAATTCAACACAAGCAGAACCATATAAAGCACCTGGCACACAGGCTGGCCTACTCGTTCCGGAAACTCCCCGGTCTTTGCAGCTCCAATAACCTATGCAGCATACATAGATATCTTCAAATTAAGAAACATTAAATGAGAGTGTCGAATGCAATCATAGTAATTTCAGTTAATTAAGTAAAGTTCAAATCAATCAATGACTTGAATCAATGCAACCCCAGTAATGAAAATCCTTCTGATTCATCAAGCTCAACACTGATTATCCACTCTATATAGGCAAGATCGAACCAAAATGATCACAAAACCTCTTCAATGGACAAAATCTAGACATGAATTTACCGCGCCGCGGTCAGAAGGATGGTTGAATCGACAATGTGAACCATAGCCACAGACGCCAGTCCTCAAATAGTACATACAATCAGCCTCACCGGGGCGTAGCGGATACGATTCCTCACGGCCGCCACCACCACCACCTAATCCCAATTGCCACATAGACCCTGCATTTTTTTAAAATCAAGATCAAACCCACTTCACAAAAAGCAACATTTAACAAAACCCACAAAATCAAAATCATAAAACCAAAGCCTTTGCCTATAAAAGTAACGATTTTTAGAAAAATGCAGAGTGCAGAAAAAGATAAATTACCTTCTAGACCGGTTTCACCACCGTGTCCGGTCCATTCCAGCGACGGATCAGAGCCAGAGCCTTCAGTGGACCTCGCAAAGCTCTCCATTGAACCGGTGGAACAATGAGATGGTTCGATCAAATGGAGATTTTAGAGAGAGAAAGTAGAGAGATAAAATGAGGCTTTTTTTTTCTCTTCTTCTTTTCTCACAGAAAACACAAAAACTGTTGCTACTAGTTTCTTTTCTTGTACTACTAAGCTTGGTGGGTCTTTTTGTTTCTCTCACTAGTTTCTCTTTCTAGTTTCATTGATTTTTTGTCTTTCATCTTTACTCTTCATAAAAGGTGTTTCTTTTATTGGTCTCTTTAGTTGCTTTTATTAACTTTTTTTTTAATTATACAATGTTTTGTTATATTATTTATTATTTATGTTTAATTGATATTGAATTTTTCAAACAAAAAAATATACCAATAAAGGAGTAAATGTGTATAAAATTTAACACTTAGAATGAATAAATATTTCACTCATATTTACATTTTTACCATAAATATATTATCTCCATTAATTGAGTATCTAAGTGAAGGAGGTGTTGGATTTTTGGATTTGGGTTGTCTAATTTTGTATTTAATCAATTAAAATATAATAAAAGAGAAAGACATAGACTCAATTAAGTTATAAAGTGGTCAAAGTTATAAAAAATAAAGTCATCGTCAGTTTCATCTTCCACTTATGTAATTAAAAAATATTGTAAGTTATTATCAAGAGACAAGAGGGGTGGGTTAATAAAAAATAATAAAATATTCATTAATTATCAACCACATTTAAAGCTTTTTTAATTCAAATTTATTTCTCCCACTTTTCTTATAAATAAAAGGAGTTACTAAATCTTTGTCTCATTTAGAAGTTTGGCAGAGTATTAAATATATTTTCTTTTCAATTTCATCATTTATTTATGAGAATTGTCTCAAAAAGTATGTCATTATATATATATATATCATTTAATGTGATTAGCTTAAAAATATATATTAAATTAAAAATTTAAAAATTAAGTGACAAATTATAAATAATAACACATTAAGTATTATAAATTTTGTCATCAATTTACATAAGAAATTTAATATGTATATATAAAGTTTGCTGGTACATTATTATATACTCATATACATTATTTTTATTTAATAATGATTAACATTTATACTATATATACTATATATCTATACAATATATAAAGGAAAAACATGAAATAACTACTACGGTGTAATTTCACTTTCCTACTTTACCCTTAAACTTTTTAATTAAGCATCATCAACCTATTAACCATCTCTCTAGCATTATAATAAAAAAATATTATAATATAAAATATCTCCAATAAAAAATATAATATAAATTATATTCAATACAAAAGAAATATTCTATTTATCCAAAATAAAATATACAAATTTTGTGACATCATAAAAGTATGAATTTGTACTAGCAGACACGAAGTGTCTGTCACCACTAGTATATATATAAAGTCAAAACTTAAAATAACTTCTCTCATTGTGTAATTTTCATTTCCTATATTGTCCTTAATATTATTTAATTTTGACAAAAAAAACTATATAATCCTAAGCAACTACCACCAATACATTAATTAACCACATATCTCATCTTAAATTAAACATTATCATAAACACACAAAAATATAATATAAAGTATACCAAACACAACAAATACATTTTAATTCAAAAAATGAAATATATAAAAATTGAATATGTAGTATCACACAATATTCACCGTCAGACACAAAGTGGTTGTATACACTAGTATTTATAATGGATAATCAACTAATAATGTAATAATAGAGAAAAAAAAGAATACAAGGGTCATCTAAAGTTATTAGTTAATAGTATATACACATCATTCATTTATATATATACTTCTATTCTATACTATATATAAATGCAAAACTTGAAATAATTATTATCATGATTCTATTTTCTATTTTACCCTTAATATTTTTTATATCTAAAGTAAAATCATGTAATCATAGATAATTGTAATTAATACATCTTACTTTAAGTTGGATATTATAATAAATACAAAAATTATAACATGAAATATATCCAACAAAAACATTTTAATTCTCTAAAATAAAAAATATAAATTTAATACTTAATATCATAAAATAAGAATGCGGATCGACAGACATAAAGTGTCTATCAACACACTAGTATTTAATAGTCATTAATCATTAGATATAAGTAATACACATGATATTATTGAATATATACATATAATTTTTTTTAGTAATATTAGGTTTATTTGTTTAACAAGAGAACATAAGAAGAGAGAAATATGTGAGAAATACAAAGAGAAGAAATAGACTAGATTTTTATGATGTTTAGTATAAGAGGAGAATGATAGAAGATAAATAAAAATAAGTATTTTAGTTGGATAGAAATGAGAAGAGAGTAATGATGTTATGATTCAAATTACAAAAATGTTTAAAAAAATAAAGAGAAGAGACGAAAAAATGTTATTTTATTATTAATTAAAAATAAATTTTATTATAAATTTAATTAACATTTTCAATTGATATGGTTTGAGACACCATTTGGGACAATAGATCCCTTTTAGGATAAAACTTTTATTTCTCTTCTCACTTTCTCCTCATAAGCCAAGAGAAAAAAAAATTATGGGTCCACCCGTCTTTTCTTTCTCTCATCTTTCTTCTCTCAACCAAATGAAATAAATTTTTCATTTATCTTAAGCTTCTCTATCTTTTCTTTATTCTTTAACTTTGTCCTTCCAAACAAAGGCATAGAGTCATATGACAATACTTATTGTATTGTGAGTACATAAATACTAATTATAAAAGGAAATTAATGCACATAAAGAAATAAAAGGTATTTTATACATAAAAAAAGTTCAATTATAATCAATATATTTGTTGCAGCTCTTAATTCTCTGCTTTCTTTAAAAAGATAAAAATTATAAGAAAATCTAAAATTGAAATCTACGAGAAGCTGATTTTAACTGCCCCTGGGGAGGAGGGGTGGGATCGTAACTTTCCATCTCACAAATTGAGACATAAATTATAAGACAGAAGATGTACTTAGTTTGATAATGGGTAAGATAACCAACAAGTTAGTCCTACCTGTTAGGTTAGAGGGAAAAGGCTTGGAAAGACTCAAATGCCCTTGAATTTCAACATGTGTTGTTTACTGAATATGCCGACAGAATTGTCCTTTTACTTAAAGTAAATGGACTTATTATTATTTTTATTTAAATTAACTTTCGTTCTCTTATAAGTTATAAGTGCATTTTTTAATAAAACTAATTTCTATTTAACTATCATTGTTAAATTTTGAGATAATATTAACTTATTTATTAATTATACTATTATTCAGATTATTATGGAGAAAAATAATAGTTGAATGAATAAAGCGAGAAGAAAAGTATAAACTAGTAAAAAATAACAATTTTTGGAAAACAAAAAGCCAATAATTCATTTTATTCGTGCAAAACAATATAGTACAATACTTTTATAGAAAATTAGTGAATATTTCTGTAGTTTATTATTTAATATCATCCTGTTATTTGATTTAGTTTTTTCCCATGACTTAGTTCAACTTATGTGCAACGGTTGCTATGTACTTCAATATATAATTTAATTTATCAAAAAAATAAATTGTCATATGTAATTGATTTGTTTATAAAATTTATGTGTATCGATAAATATGTATATTAGAATAAATTTAAATGTTGCATATAAGAAAAATCTTGCTTAAAATAATAAATTAAATGTATTATTATTTTTGTAAAGTAAAATGTATAATATGATAAACATTAGAAAAAAATCTATGAAATGAAAGTTCACATTTTGTTGAACTATATCCAATTTCAACAACAAAAAGATGATGTTTTGAAATGTTTTATGTTATTGATATCTTAATGTTTTAGTATCTCAATCAACATTTATATTTTACTATTTAATTATATCATTATTTATTATCATTTTATCACATTTATACTTTTTTCAATATGTATTAAATAATGTTATTTTAGTCAAATTATATTCAACTTTTATATTATTTATTCACTTATTAAAATGTTATATATAATCTTAAACATCAAAAAATTAAAATAGATGGTGTAGTCTCTTAAATTATTATTATAAGTTAATTGAACATGTGGAAGAAAATGTTATATATTCTCTTATCTGATTTTTTATCCTCTTTGTCTTAAAAGGTTGTTTACTTTTAAGGGGACCTGTTTTTCATTGAAGTATATATGAGTGACATAGATTGTCATTGCATTATCTACTATTCATGTTTTATTATTATCGATTCTTTAAAAAAGTAATACTAATGAATGATATATGATATATTAATTATGTATAAATTTTTTACAATGACAATGATATATATTACACTCGTAATCGATTCATAGTGGAAGTAATAGGTCTTAGCCGATTTTATAATACCACTCAATCCTCATCCAACAACACTACTATGACCACTACCATACTACTATCATTGTTGTCAGCACAACAATATCATCTTTATATAATGCACATTAAACATTTAACAACACAAGAGCTTGTCATGTTTGTAATGCTCATATTTGATCATACGCTTATTCTTCCACTTATCCAATTATGTCTATCGTATCTTAAAACACCACACCAAACCATAAAGCATATGGCATAATTATTATGGTTGAATGGTTGTAAGTAATGAAACAAAATAACATGGTACAGCCAATAGAGATGCTTGGTTGAACGGGTGAACGAGTGTAAATTATGCTTGCTTCTATGGCCACGAATGTCACCCATCACGATTCTCTATTATTACTAATCTTTTTAAGTGTTGTAGCAAAGCACACATAGCGACATAAATGTCGGTAATATGTTTATGTTAGAGCAACATATATAGTTGGGCCATGATGTCTGTTTCCCTACAAAGATACCATTTTTTATCAAGGATTATCAGATAGATCAAAATATCAAATGTTTGATTCATAAAAATGACAATTATACTTATTAGAGTGATGGTCACACATCCCAAAATGATTAGTTCATTACTCATAAGATGATAAATATCCTTAGTTTTATCCACACAAAAAAGATACCATTTTTCTAGCTAGGATGATGCAACAATTACGGAGACCAATATGATTCTATGTTATTAAATTTACGTTAGCATGCTTACAATAAAAGCATGTAAATGCAAAACCTTTGCTTTCTTTTGAATATTTGGACTCTAATATATCAAAATAACAAAATAAGTACATAAACTATTTCTCAATTAAGAAGATTGGGGATGAAATTATAGTAGGGAAAGAGGTTTGTTTCTCTAAGGGACACTTAATTTATTATAGCCGTTTTAGAAGGCAAGTCCACATGAGCATGAAGGCAAGCGTCTTTAAAAAGGTGGGGTTAGACTGAAGACTAATTCAACATTTGCTAGTTGCTAAATTGACATCTATTATTATGTGTATGACTCTTTCATAGGATGATACAAAAATAGGATATTTTGTGTCCATGAAATGGGATGCAAATATTCCACTTTTGCAACAAATCTACTAATATGTTGTTCTTGAGTTTACATTATTATTATTGTAAGCTTCATTAAGGTGTTTCAATGTCGTGAAAGGGTGTTATTGGACAAGTTTGTCTTTTGTCATGGGAGGAAGTTGGTTATGTATTATAGATGTATTAAGCTATATTGGAATTGCAAGGTGAAGTGTCCAAAAAAATTAATCTAATCAGTATAAGGAAATAATATGTTTAGCATGTATACCAGAAAGTGTTTAATTTGATCTTTTAATACCAGATTGCTCTTGATTTATTTATGCTTTTTATAGTAGAAATTGTAATTGGTACATCTGCACAGGGTTTGTACTTTATTTTTTTAGTTCTATTTCCTATGATTTCCATTCAAACTAGATTTCTATTGCCAAATAAATTTGTAGTTGGGCATTCATCAGATGATTTTCTAACCAACTAGCATTGTCTCTAATTTAGAGAATATAAAACAGATCTACTAATTAATTTAAATCAAATGAATCATTAGATTTTCATAGAATAGATGACTAATCATTAGATTTTCATAGAATAGATAACTAAGATGTGGAATAAATTTTTATAACTTACTCTTGGAATAAATAAATTCATCTCATATATGTATATAATTATGTTCCTTCATGTCTCACATAAGAAAAATCATTCAAACACATAAACATAAGAATTATGACAGCAAATATTGGTGTCTTCAATACTAGGCTACAAACGAAAATGCCACTCATTTTTTGAAGATCAAAATGATTTCTTTTTTCTTATGCTAATCGTTTATGCTTGTGTTCAATGGTTCAGGATGAACTGAGGGATTCTAACTGAGGCTTTCAAAAGGATTGTGTTGAGACAGATTCAGTGTGTAGTGTTCAGCTGCTAGGCACAGTCTGTCCCAGCCACCATCCTTCAGAGATGTAGGTGACCCAAATCCACACTCTTATGTCTACTTTCCAACAAGTGATTTTTGCAACCACATCTTCCAGGAAGGTAATAGTGTTGCTAATGAGCTAGAAAAACAAGATTTTTAGATTTGAATATATGATCTTGTATTTTTGATGTTGTTCCTAGTCTTTGTTAGTAAAACTTGTATTGGATAGTGCTTCTACGGTTTATTGAAGAGGTTGGTAGGTAATCTATGTTTTACACCGGGGAAAAAACTTGATGGTTTAAATGGGTAAACTACAAGAATTTCACCACAACTGACATAAAAAAGGATTTGCTGCTTAATTGTTGGGGCAATAGCATTACACTTTTATTATAAGCCCGCATAGCAAAGCTGGGACAGAATCATTACTATAACTATAAGTTTCAAGCAATTGACTCTAAATTGACAGGAATATAAATTTCATCCATTCTACTCGATTATAAAAAAATGTCAATAGCATATCCAACAGAAACAAACATTCAAACGCAACCACAATGGTCTAAAATCCTCAAAACAATATCAGGAGGCAAAAGAAATATTTCTACCAAAACAGGCTGATAGAGATACTCTAGTAATGGTAACTAATTCAGCAACCACCTTACATAAACAAGTTGGGTTTCTTTGCCTTGTATGTGGTCTTCAGCTTCCTTGTTGGTGGCCTAATCTTCTTGTACACCAATGGGAACTTGATTTTGGAGTTATGGAATTGCTTGGTGCTCTCTCTTTTGCAAAGCTTGGCCGCGATGGTTGCAGTCTTGATAATTTGAATGCAAGGGAACCGGACACGATGGCGGGAAGCCATCTCATTGTACATAGCCTCCACTGCACCATTTAGAGTGGTGTCACGGTACTCCTTGTACATGTTGTGGTAGCCAGTCCTACTCTGATACCTCAACCAAATTCCATAGTTCTTAATCTTAGTTGGGTTCTTCTCGAAAATCTGTGAAATTAGATACCTCACATTAATAAAATTATATAAATGCAACAATTCATTCTGATAATCATAAACCCTAAAAAATCAAATGTTCACTACAAACCCATAGCAATTGCAATTGGATATAGTTCCAAGTACTTTTAAATAATTACAAGTCCATTTAAAGAGTAACAGGGATGCATGTTGCTAAACATGGCTCAAACACTAATATGGACAAGCGGAAGTTATAAAAAGGGTGGCCCTGTTCACAAGGCTCCCATTTAGTGTGTTCTAGGAAGAGAAGTATGCAGCCTTACCGCAGCAACGGGAGAGGTTATTTCCAGTATTTGAATATGTAACCTCGTGGTCATTAAGTAACAACTTTATCATTATGCCAACCAAAAGTTATATGCATTATACAATAAAACAAGCTTTTAATCTTAAACTGAGGCGACCCGAAGTCAGTAAAATAATGCACAAAAAATATGCAATGCTTGAGCACTACAGATTGATGACAAGTGGTAAAACATTAATGTTTTTATACTGTTACTACAAACAAGAACTCTTGGCAGTAACTATATATGCCCCTCAATATTCATTGCAAGCAATCAAGCATTATCAACAGAGGACCAGTGAAGAGACATTTCTATGACATGAACAAACAGTAAAATAACTCTGCACAATTAGACAAAAATATCAAATCCTACATTTTGACAAACATAACATTACACCACAGTAATTAATCCATTAAAACATTTCATTCGGATCAAATCAAAATATCAAAGCAAATAAAATAAAAACTAAGTGAGATTTTACCTCATTGATAGCAAGGACCTGACCATTGCTCTTCTTAACCTTCTTCAGCTTCCTCAAAAAGTACCTAATCAAAAACAATAAAACAATTCAAACACACAAAATATAAACCATTTTATAAAAATCAAAAAGATCTAAAAACAAAAAACAGAAACTTAGGAAAGAGCAATTACCAGAACTTAGACTTAGCGCGAACCTCGTTGGTGGCCCAAAGCTTCATGCGGTAAATCTTAGGGTGCTGGTCTGATTCAGTAGGGAGAGCCCTACCGACAACCTGGTATTGGTGATACTGCAATCAAAAAGCGAAATCATCATTACATCACAGAAATTGAAATAAAAAAATGGAGAAAATGAAATCTATAACAGAAGAAATTGAAGGAATATGAGTTGTTTTACCTTGAATGTAACCATTTCGGAATGAGAGAACACTCACACGCTCACACTCTCTCTTTGGGTTTGTTGCTGTGCGAAGAACGAATGAAGGTGTTTGGTTTTCGTTATATATCTTGTAAGACGAAACCCTAATTGCGTTAGCAATTGGGCTTCTTCATTCTGGGCCGGGTCATTTCAAAGCCCAAACCTATACTCCAATTTTTTTTATGACATTTTTTTGAAGTAGAGACAAATGCAAATCATGTAAATATTAAAATTAATGTTTTAATATAAATGAAACGACAATATAAGATGTTTATTGCATTGTCAATATATCATCTATCATATATATATATATTGATAATGTATAAATGTTGAACTCGTTATATTTCCCTAAAAGAACATGTGATTTACATATATATATATATATATATATAGAGGCAGAAAATGTTACTTTAAAATAAAAAAGAATGTTTTTTAAGATATTTTGTGAAAGTAGCTTAACTTCAAAAAATCGATTTTAGTATTCTATTTATTCCTAACACATGTTTAATTTTTCTTCTCCTATTCTATATATTTTATTTTTCAAATTTATTGTTTTCTCAAAACTATTTCTACTTGTTGTAATAATGCACAAATAATTTTAGATAAAGCAAATCTTTGTTTTCTGTAAATATCCTAATGGGATTATGTCTTCTTAGGGCTATACTAGATGTACAACACAATTCATATGATCCACCAATTTCCCAAAAGAAGACCAAAATTTATTGTTCATTATTTAAAAATTATTGGTGTTTAAATATTGATAATACTATGTTATTTTCTTGAAAGGATGATACTTTATTATATGAATCCCCATGTCAAAGTATTAGAAAACTTCTATTTCTAATTCATAAGAACACATTTTCCATCAATCCATATAAAATACCTGCCTTTTACCCAAAAAATACAAAAACCTATTCCACCCAATTCAATTTCATTGCTACTCTTCTATTTTATCTCATTATTACATCAAAACTCATTCCATTCAACCCAAACATGTTCTTCAATAAACTTGGCAATTTGCATTGCCCTGGAAATTTAGTAAAGAATAGATTTTCTCTTATTTGTTTCCAAACTTTGTCAACTTCTGCTAACATGCAGAAAATGCAATTGAATGACAATTTACAATAACCACAGCCAATTGTGAAATTGTAGCTTTCCATGAGTTCCAATGTGTGAATTACAAGAAGAAAGGCTCCACAAGATTGTACATGACAAAATGTAAAACTAATATTTGTGCTTCAAGTAAAACTTAACCAATCATGATCTTGTTGTGTGACACCAAAGGTAACAGCTATCGCAGCAATGAAGGACTGTAAATTCAAGTACATAATCAAAGTGAGCATGGCAAAATAAAACCCTTCAGATTTAATCAATAGAAGAAAAATAAGGACATACAAACTATGCTTTTGACAAAGTACTTTAGTGGATTTAAAATATTCAGAACAACAAAAAGAAACTTTCTGGGTTTGATTAATGCTCATAATTGCATACAATAAAATAAAGCACAACTTACTCTGCCAGCCAGAGCACTGTTTGCTTAGGCTTTAAAAAATATTGAATCTACTTTTTAAACATAAGTTTTTGTGAGAGACTGAAAAATTCGGCTTCTCCTAAAAGCTGCATTTTAGTTTTTTTTTCATGAAATGAGTGTTTTAGTAAAATTCCAACCAAACTAGCTCATGAATATTAGAAGTCAACAAACATACTACCAATTAGATTGTACCCTCAAACAGCTCAATATTGCACCAAACATCAGAAATGAATTGTCTCAAGAAATAAGATCACTTATTTATGCCATCGTTGTTTTAGTAAAAATCCTAGGACAAAAGCGGCACAGTGCATGAGGGTCTCACTTAGTAGAGTATGGGGAGGATAGATGTACGTAACTTTACCCTCCCAAGCAAAGAGGTTATTTCTGGGATTTGAACCCATGACCTCTAGCTCTAGGTCACAAGACAAGCAACTTTCCACTAAGGCTCACCCCCTAGGACAAAGGGCAAAAAAAACAGTGAGGTTATCCAACTCGAACCTTGCTAAACTTCATCTGCAAATTTGCGTCATTAATTTTCTTGGTTGCCCAATTTAAACATTCAACTTAGTTGACCAAAAGGAGAATAACGACTTATTATAGCTGTAGAGAACTAATTTGACACCCTAGTAGCAAGGGTCCATTTCTGTGCTCACTCATGAATAAGTTGCAGCAAGGAAGTTCTAAGCATAGCAAGACATGCATGGAGCATTTTTAAATATTAGGATATCATAATTGTTTATACTGGTCTACTTAACAGCCTAATACATCTAACATAGTTTTTATAATGAATGATTCTGTTCCTCTTTTATAGTCACCACTACATGCAATATAATATATATCTCACACTACTAAGTGAGAACTTGTCCCGGTTGAATAACTGACAAAGCCAATACTTTAGATTAATTAGAAAGTACATGCTCAGGATAAGTATTCCACTGGAGTCACTTGTAGAAGAATTTTGAAGTTTTTAAGCCTCACTTTCCATTCAGATGAGTGATTATAAGTTTGCAACTTGCAAGATCCACATGATACCCAACAGATGAGCAAATGGAATTTTGGCAGCCAATCATCTATATAATGCTAAGTATCATGAAAAGACAGAGCATAAATACATGTAATGGATACTTAAGAGATTGAAAGTGCAACAACTATCACACATATGTGAAAAACACTTACAGCAACTGTGCATGCAATTAATCCAGGCTTTTCTCGGTAATCCATTTGTATGCATAGTAGAATGAAAGTTCCGATGTACCAGGGAACGCCACCAAGAATGAAACCACTCAAAAACCTGGCAATAAAAATTAAAGTGAGATCATCAAATATCACCACAGAAAATTAATTTAAAACAATCGTTAGACAATAGTTCATTTTTGAACCTAATTCCCAGTCCAAGCATTCAAATCTGGTTATTCCTTTATCTTTTACTACATTGGAGCTGCAAACACTTGGGTTGGGGAGGGGGACAGGTGGTTTATCGAAGGATTAAACCTCCAACAGTATCATCACTCCTTACTTTAGAGACTTCGCTGGTGGCAGTTAAGAAGATTCACAATCATGGGCCTCCAATTTTAATCTGGCCTTTTTAAATCTGTTTGCTCGTTGTAACTAAAAAATTCCTCCTTGTATCTGATTAATCTAAAACCCTTTCATGATGATAGCAAAACTTCTTAAAACTTTAGCACTTCAGTTTGTTTTTAACATACATTCCATTGTCAAGTGAATCATTACACTTAATCACGGTTCTCATACTCAAGAGTTCAAGTAAATTGATAGAGCCTTGGTAAACTCGAATCGTAAACTCGACTGTACGAGTTTACTTATCTCAAAAATCTTATTAATAACATATTCTACGACCTAAACATAGCTATAAGTACAGTTCCATATTTGAAATCAAATTACAAAAAAAGGACACCTTGAATAGAAAAAACAGTATTGATAATTGCAAAGCCATGCCTAATGGCCTACTATGATGGGACCACAGGTTGCTAAACATCCACCTTTAGGAGGGGAAGTGTAGAGTTTAATTAACAGCTTTTCTAAGACTGGGTAAATATCGATCACTTAGATGGAGAGAGAAAAACTTTTGCGGATATACAAAGATAGAACAGCTCATCCACAAACCGAGTATTATACTCAAATAGAACAGATCATCCATTAATCTAGAAGTTTAAAAGAAATTGCAAGACATCATGTTAAGATGGTTTACTGACAACCATTTAGGATAGTGGAAACAAGGACGGCTCCCAAATAACAGTAAGTAAAATCAAATTCGAAGGCTTTGCAGCAAATTACAACTAAATTAGCATATGCTATTGGGGATATCAATCTAAAAAAGTTATGTTATATTTTATCACACACCAACCACATTCCAAAAGCAAGTCAAAAACAAAAATGAAATTGCACTGTTATATTGCGGGAAGTGATAGTGCAACAAGTGTATGTATTATCCTTTGCATTTAAAAAAAAACTGAATGAAAAAGGCAGAAAGAAAGGATAAAAACAGTTTCAGTATAAGCAAACTCACAAGAGCCAACCCAAACCAAGTCCACAGCAAGCAAGACGATGTTCTCTTAGAGGCCTTCCATCAGCAACAGCATAAACTTGGAAAATATCAAAAAGGTTGTCAATAGAGAAAGATCATCAAAATAATCAGTTTTTTGTGTGCATCTTATACAAAACTTCAAAATGCAGAAAGAAATAGTGGCTGAAACTTATTCGTAAGGTAATGACTTTAGAAATTAACATCCCTTTAATATAAGTGATGTCACTATGTCAGCATTCCAGATCTATTAGTTAACATTGGCTAGTATAAATTTTTGTATCAGCCACTGCTCTGTCTCGCAGTAATAAAGAGATACTATTTTTCTTCTATTTTGCAAAGTAAATATCATTCTACGAAAACACACTTCAAGAGCTATCACCTTGACCAAACAGCTGAAACTAAAACCCGAGAACAACCACCACAAGGGAGGGGGCAATGGGCAAGGCCAATAGCCTATTGGGGAGCAAAAAAGATTATATAATTCAAGATGGCAAAAAAGATAATATATAGGGAAGCATTTATTAATTACTTATTGACTGTAAAAGCAACCCCATTTTATAAGGGCGGCTCAATACTTGAGACTCCCGACAGGTGAGATCGGGAGAGGATAAATTTACACAAACTTACAACTGCAAGTGGAGATGTCATTTCTGGTATTAGAACTTGGACAATAGCCCTAGTGTTATGCCGGGGCTCACCCTCGAATCTAAGTTCTATATCATATTAAATAAAACGAACAGTAGTTCAATGACTTCAATCGGTAAATAAAGTGCTGCCTCAATGGTTCAAATCTGAACGAAACCAATAACAGTTTGGTAACCAACCCTTCCTCGGATCAAATAAAGACCACAAGCAATACTAACAACACACTACTTTCAACATCTTCTTCAGAAAAGCTGCAGACCCCACATAAAAAAGCCTCTTGCTAGCATTGCTCTAAACAACAAACACATCATGTATGAAAATGTTAGGAGCACATCATCTGTCTCAAGATGTATATGACTTCATGTATCCTTTCAATTTCATTTGTCAGAAATATAAAGTTAATAATTAATTCTTGTTTTGCTTTATTGACCAATGAGAAACAATGTGTACATAGACTGATACAAACTTTGGGACAGAATATATGGTTCCGAAAATGTTAAAGCTCTAAATTCTACATCCCATAAAACACAAATCCAATTCAATTTAGCCACAGTTATTTAAAAGCAGAGTTAATATCATCAACTACCCCAAAATAAATAAACAAACAAAAATCAAAATCGGGAGACAACCCAGAACCTGTGATGTTAAATTAAAATGTATGAATAATAATAATCAATAATAAATAAATAAGTGACTCATTGCGCAAGATTCTCGGGAGAGTAGATATACGCATCCTTAGATTTCAACTATGACCTCCAGGTTACAAGTCAAACGCCAAGGCGCACCCTCAGACAACAATAAATAAAGAAAAGTGGGTACCTGGAAGAGCGTTGTAGCCTTGGTAATAATAGTGGGGGGCATCATAAGACGCAGGTGGTTGTTGCGACGGTGGAATTGGCTGAGGGTAACCAACAACGGAATGGGGCGGTGGGTTATGAGGAGGATAGTAGTTGGCGACGCCTTGAAAGGTGCCATAATAAGGTTGGTTATGGTGGTGATCGGCGTCGTAACTTCCTCTGTTTTTGGCGTCGTCGGCCATGGTGGTGTGTTGTCGGAGAATGATTGGAATTGATTTCAATCTCCGAGTTTGACACACTTTTTCTGGTTTTTGAGAATACCTATTATTATCAGGGCAACAATCATGTTATTTTTAGTTTTCATTCCAGTTAATTATTAGATGTCTTGTTTGCTTGCGTGGTAAGTAAATCCTTCTATTCATTTTAAGAAGGTTGAATCTACATAATCCTTCTATACACTTGGAAGAGATAACCATGAATCCGGAAAAAGATTAATTTCTTGTCAAAAATAGTAAAAGAATACATTTAGTTGTATTAAAAAAATTACGAAGGAAAATAGATTTTCTTCAATACTAAAGGTTCAGGTAAGATTGCGATATGTGGACTTTAAAAAATTAATAGTATAGATTTTAAAATATTTCTAGATCGAAATTATTATTAACAATAAAACAAATTTAGTCTTCACATTTTGGTACTAGAGATGATTTTAGCACATTATGAAGAGACTCATAGATATTGGGAAGAAAATCGTTAAAGCTTCACTCGATCGCCAAATAGATTAAAAGTACAAATTTCAATTTTTGAAAGCAATATTTATTGGTAGCACAATAACGCACCAAAACAAAATTAATTCATGTGGTAAGGAGATATAATTGATTATACTAAAAAATATTTTGTACAAATGAGAACAAATATAAATGATAAAGGGGTAGATTAAGTAGAGTTTTTGTTTATTTAATCTAAACCTGAGATACTGTGAGGTTGAAAGTAGAGTTTTATGCTGTGAGGTTGAAACATGATTATCATTTTTGCCTCATCGGGTTTTAGATATTTCCAAACTCATACCAACACAAACGGAAACACGTCTCTTATCATTTAATGAATATCCTCACTATTTAGTTTTATATATACGTCACTTATATTTTAGATTATTCTACAATTTGACATTTATTATATAAATCAGATTTAGGTCGAGTATCATATCACCTCTATCAATCACGGCCTCGAACTTAATATTTGAAAACAAAAAAATTCCAAAGTCAAACCCAATTAAAATGAATTTTAAGTGATATTGAGATAAGGTGGATGCTTATATATTCAAATTAGGTTACCACACGACAAAAATTATGTAGTATATTTATTATAAGGAGATGTAATATAACTTAGGGATGAACATGAACCGACCCTATATGCTCACCCAATTTGGTTTGATTATGATCAAATTCAAATAGGGTCAGATTTCATCGGATCTAGAGTCGAGTTTGAGTTTAAAATTTAGATCATATCAATATTAGAGTCGAGGATAGGACAAACATTACTCGGCTCAGATTCATCTCATGCTTACTTACTCTCATCATGTTTGTATGTTTCAATTATGTATTGATTAATGATATCCTTTTTGTCGAAAATATCATTAATTATATAATTTCTTCATTATATATATATGATTAATAATATATACACATATAATTTCATATGTCAAATTAAATATTCATAATACTATATAATATGGAGAAAATTTTACCGAAAAGATATGTATATTATATTTAATCAAGTTTAGGGTCGAGTTTGAGTTCATAGGCTGACCCAATAATATTTAGGGTGAGATTAACTTCAGGTCTATGTTTGGATTCAAAAAATATTCTAAACAACATTCAACTTTTAGGGCCGGGTAAGAGATAAAACTTATTTGTACCAACCCGACTGATGCTTACCCGTTGTATGACTTATTGAATAATTGCAAAATCAAGATTTAAGTGCCAAAATCGAAAATGTAAAAGGTTGAGGGGGCTCATCGCAAATTCCGGTTCTTTTACAAAACCCTAATATATATAAAAATCGAAGTTAACAACCGTGCCTCCATTTTCACTTTGCAAGGGTCGTTGAAGCTTCATCTAGTTACCAAGTTCTGAAACCCTAGATCTGCATTGTAACCATGGTACGCATAGTTCTCCTCCCGCATATGTTCAATCTACTTTTGATATTTCATCCTTTGTTGTTAAACCATAAATTTCGTGGTTTTAAATTTTTCAGATTTTAGATTGATAATTTGGGCTGGTTAAAGTTTTATTTGGTTTCTGATTGAACTAAATATATGCTGTTTTTGTCAATTAAAAAAAAGTTGATATCCTTTTGTTAAGATCTTATTCATTTGATTGCTATTTTGTATGTATAAGCCAATGGTTAAAGTATATTACTCTAGCTTAGATGCACTATTGCTATTTTTCATTTTACAATTGAATGATCTTGTAAATACAATCCTTTTTGAGAATTTGGTTATATTTTGGATTTGGAAGGTGGATTTAGTTCTAATAGGATGTTGTTTTATCTACTGTAGTCGAGAAGAAAGGTTAGGGAACCAAAGGAAGAAACCGTGACTCTCGGTCCAGCTGTGAGAGATGGGGAACATGTTTTCGGCGTGGCTCGCATATTTGCATCATTTAACGACACTTTCATTGTGAGTACATGCGAAGCTTTCTACATTGTCTTCATTTGGAATAGCATTGTCTGAAGTCGGGCCATAATTGAATTATTTGTATGATTGCAGCATGTGACTGATTTGTCCGGGAGGGAAACTCTTGTCCGTATCACTGGTATGAGTGTTCTTCTTAACATCGCAGGATCTTGTAAATAAATATTAGATTGTTATTTGGTCAATAGCACATAGTCACTTCTATAACAGTTTCATTGCTTTTTTTATAATAGATATTTATAAGTTATAACCCATTTGCAATTTATACCGATTTGCTATTTTCAAAAGTTAATATATCAACATTATTTTGTTCCTTTTAACTTACCCTCATTACAGTCTGTACCTCTTTGTGGTTTTTTTTATGTATGAGCTGTGGTATCCAAAATACCCGCAATGTTTTGAGCTTAGTGAGTGAACTGAGCTCGCCTTTTTTTTTATGACAAAGTACAGAGAAGACCATCACTGGCAGTATAAAATTTTACTTTATGGTATCCTTATGTTTACTGCTATTGTATTCTTATGTGACTTTCTTTCTACATTCAGGTGGAATGAAGGTTAAAGCCGACAGAGATGAGTCATCTCCATATGCTGCTATGCTTGCAGCACAGGATGTTGCTACCAGATGCAAGGTCTTAAGATTTCCTTGACATAGTTCTTTTTTTAATCTTTTTAACTTTCATGACAACTATGCTGTGTTATTCTTTTTGTATTAGATAGAAGTTATCTATCTTTCTCGCCAATGTCAATTGTATTTTTTCTTAAATTAGGACTTGATTCCTTGTTCTAGAAAAATGGGCCTGTAAAAATGTTGTGGTAAAGTAGGTACATGTTTCTGCAAAATTGTCAAAATGCATGTACTGATTCAAAGTATTTTGGACCAGGAACTGGGCATAACTGCTCTCCATATCAAGCTCCGTGCTACTGGTGGGAATAAGACAAAAACACCTGGTCCTGGAGCTCAGTCTGCTCTTCGTGCTCTTGCTCGTTCAGGAATGAAAATTGGCCGTATTGGTAATTACCTTTGTTAAAAAATCCTTAGTAATTCACCATTATCTCTTACTCAATTGTCTTATGCCTCATCTTATTGTTGTGTTATGCATGTGTCTGAGTATCATTAACCATTGTGTTCATTGTTTAGGGTGGAGAGATAGTCCTTTGTTCATTAATTCATTGTATTTCTCATTTTTTGTTTTATATCTGATTTCATTGGTGTGGTGTTAATTAGCCTATATCTTGATTTTTCAGAGGATGTGACTCCCATTCCTTCAGATAGCACTCGTAGAAAGAGTGGTAGAAGGGGTAGAAGGCTTTAAACTTCTGCAATGTATTGCTGGAGCTCTACTATGTTTCACTTTTGTGCCATACAGAACTGTGGCATCTTGAAATTTAAGTTAATTTGGATTTCTATATCGAAAATTTATTGGATTTCTTTAAGGAATTGTCAAAGAATGACTTGGGTTCATTTAGATATTGTAGTCAAGACCTTCGAAAGTTTTGCATGCTGATTCATAGCTCTATATCTTGCCAAGTTTACAAACACTTCTGAAGTATGCTCTAGAATCTTGAGTACATGCTTTATCGTTTATACACCTGAAACATGAAAGTGAAACAAGCAATACATCTTCATTCGGCTTTGCCCACATTAATTAACATTAAAAGACCAAACCAAAGCAATCCAATTAGTTTTATTAGTGTTGGTTTATTAGGTCTAATTGAATATACTTTGATTATTAAACCCTGGGTTCCATAATTTATAACTTGGAATTGCTAACATGTCCTGAGTCTTGATCCCTTCCTGCTTCAAACCTTGCCCCGAATATCTTTCATTCTCTAATCTCAACTCATCAATTGATTTCCCAAACATCTTATGTTCCTCATTTTGCAAAGGCAAACAACTCCACATCATTCTTTTTTGGGATGTACAACAATTTACCCAATAACCATTATTTTCCATCTATCCTTCTAAAATGAATGAAATTTGATTTGACTAAAGTTGTAAGCTTTTAATCCGTAGAGTTGTAACCTGCAATTTTCAAGCTCTATTTTGGTAAAATGCTAGTTCAAGCGTACATTTTCTTGTTACCCCAGTCCAGAAAACTGCACTAGTAATAACAATGAATGAGTTGCAAATTGCAATTCCTCTAAACTTTCTCAAAATGAAGTATTGGCTACAATCTTAAAATGGATTTGCACTGTGCCAATTTTCAGACGTAGGAAGAGTCTAATAAAAGGGTTATAGTGATAGATGTTAACAAGCTGATATTTTCCCCATTGTTCTTCTACATGACGAGAGGGATTATGTACAAGTTATAAAGGAAACTTTCTCAAAATGAAATATTGGTTATATTTTAATAATTAGATAGAAGTGATAATAAATGTTGATTTACTAAAATGTTCAGTGCATAACTTTATCTTTGTACAAAGTTTGGGTGAGTTTAATCTTGAGTAGAGGTGTCAATTTGGGATTTATAAAAAGACTAAACTTAGATAAAGTACCTTATGTACCTGTCACAATGGTCCTCAATCATATTAGGACACCTGTAAAAAATGTTGCAACTCACCATTAACTCAATTAACATTGTTAAGTCGCTTGAATCTCTCTTCCTCGTTGCTTCACATTCCTCTTCCTCACCCGTGCGAGTGGTTTTTTTTTAAACCCGCCAAGGAGCTCATGACATAACTGTTTCTTTCTTTTTCTCTCTCACATAAATGACATTGATGTTTGGATTACGTTTTGTAAAATCTAATTTGTGATTGGATTTGTAGATGTACAAGATTTATCTTGTTTGTAGTGATTTAAGTTGACAATATTTGTCCTTAAAATTTCCTTGTATTATTATCACAACTCAACAACACAAACCGGAAATGCCCAAGAAACGTTTTTTTTCTTGATAAGTTAAAAAAACCTACAAAAGAGCCCCTATTTTGTAATCTTGATTGTTTAAGCTTATCTACTTATTTTGTGAAAATCTACACAAATTCTCACAATCCTACGAATAGAAATTGGACCTTTTATGGAAATCAAATCCTAAAATTCAGTGATAAAGTTCACATGAAACACATGTTCTACAACTCAGAAAGAGAAAAAAAGTAAAAAGTTTCAACCCAAAGAAAGGGGAACACGTTGCTATGAAAGTTTGTTACTATTAAGCTAGATATAATAACAATGTGAAATGAATAATCTTAGAAAAACAAATTTCATACCCACATAAACAAAGGAATTGTAAACCAAAAGTAGGGATGGAAGAGAAACTCGAAAAAAGATAATTCTCATTAGATGATATTTGAATGATTAAATATATAACATTCTAAGTGTTTAACCAAACTAACAAACTAATTAACTAATTAAGAATAATATAATTTCCCATATTAAAAATGTTACAATTATATAGAATGAATTTGTTTGCACCACAATGGTTGACTTATTCATTGACCAACCATATGCTCACAAATCTGATCAAAGCCCATTTGTTTGATCCAACAAATGACTTGGTCACATAGGCCAAAATGATCGAGAGAATTGGTGCCTTGTGACCGTGATGAGGCCTTGACCTAATGCATTTAGTCCAAGCTCCTTGGCCAAGTCTGATGCGCCAAGTTCCTTGGCCAAGTCTGATATGCCAAGTCCAAGCACCCTGATCGAGAATTTTGATGCGCAAGCCAAGTATGATGTGCCACATCTGAGCACCCTGACCAAGAATTCTGATGTGCAATAATCAAACAATCTGACTTAGGCTTCTGATGCACCATGCCTTCCATCTTGATTGAGCCAACTTGATGCGATTTGCCCAATGCTACTAGACTAGAATGTGAGACCATGGGGTCATCCTGATGAAATGTCATAGGATCATTCTGAAGCAATGTTTGGACTGATAGAGCCATGATCCTGCAACAATTTGGCACAACATTAGAATATGTCAAGTTTATCAAATAAAGAAAGAGGAATGTGAAACAACAAGGAATGGAGATTGAGAGATATAAAGGTTAAATATTACTTATCAGTGTTAATTGAGTTAATGTTGTGATGGATTTTTTTGTACAAATATCCTACTATGATTGGATATCAGTACTATTAGTACCTAAAGTACTGTACCTAAGTTTAGTCCTTTATAAAATACCACACTGTATATTTATCACATATAAAGTTGATAGTTAAGGTTAGTTCCACCCGTTTGGGTTGGGCTTTAACTAGCCCAAAGGCTCATGGGGTCTAAGTTTCTATTTTTAGAAATACCAAACTATATATTCATCACTTTTCATGTTACATTGATTTATAGAAATTAGAAGTGCACACATACATACATAGGAGAACTAAAGTGCAATCTAAATGATAAAAAAGTTTCAATCTTATTCTTAACAAAAATAAGTAGTCATCAACATTGTAATTCTTAAACATGTCAAGCAAACGGGTTGCCCCAACCTATAATGAGCTTGCTCTTATCGGGTTTATAAATTTTTGGGTTAGGTTAGGACAAAAATATTTGAGTTTAAGTTTTATTTATGAGTCACCCTACTAATTATTTTGGGTGAACTCAATATGTTGGATCCATTTTAATAGCTCTACTTCTCGTCTTATAACTCATCGAGTATAAGACAAACACCATAGCTCTATTAGTGCTTAGGATTGCTTACAAATTAGGACCCACATCCTTAGGAAGAGATAATTTTTATGAATTTTGATTCTCTAACTTCAAAGTTTGGTGACTTTGAGATTCATTCCATTTCCTGAAGACAATTTTTCCTCCACTTAATTCAATGTTTTCATCAATTAATTTAATAAAATAGTTATCTCCCAAAAAATGAAGTCACATATTCACCATATGTGAAATTTAAATAATCAAAATTTGATGCTACAAAATGTACCAATTTTTTATAGTTTTTGTTGAATAAGTCTATTTACTCATATGGTTATCTGACATATTTATTAAATAACTTATTAAGTTCAATTTTGAGGATCACAATCGCTAACAAATTTGGTGGAATATCAGTATAAAAAATTACATATAGTTGTTTTATCATCCACCATTAATTTGTATTAATTTTTTGAATAATAAATATAATTAAACATGAATGGTGAATAATTCAATAATAGCATATAAAACTTTTATAGTGTCAATGCATACATTTTTTAATATTATGTTAATCTACTGGACAACTAATATTATCTAGACACGCAAATTATGATATGAGTTTTGTTTGTATTAAGAATTTTTTTATAAACATTAGAAATAAATAAAAACTTGTTTGCATGTCAACTATAGTACATCTTATTGATATAGCACTAAAACATTTAAAGTAACTTCCTTTAGCATTATTAATTGAATATGCAACTGCACTTTACTTGTACATACAACACAAATCACCAATGTGTTTTATTCCTCTTGCAATATAACATTTCGTTTCTTTTACTCTTAAATAAAGTATAAAAGTCAAACCACCAATAATTGTTCTTATTATTGGAAATTATTATAATTAATGTGCATTGACAAGTAATTGTTGTTGGAGTTTGGATCAATTAAGGAAAAATTAAATAGAATGAAAGCCTAGCAGCCTCTCGCTGGCGTGGACCACCTTTTTATTCTTTAATAACTTGCTTTCCTTTTTTATAAATACATTCATTATATGTCGGCCATTTTGTATTTTATTATGTGAAAATCATGATATATCGACAATTTAAGAGTTTTTATATTTTTATTGTATTATCAATCATTCATTTTTAATCAATCAATATTAACTTTTATTAAAAGTAATACAAATGAATGAATTGCATGATCAAAACTAAATATTACAATATTTTATTATTTTATAATAAATTAATAATGCACTTTGGATTGTTGATGCATGAGCATGTTGTGACCAGACGATTGAGATTGTGGGAATATTTTTATTTTATTTTTGTTGATATGGGAATCTATTTGATCTGGCTCAAACTTGTTATTTTTTTCTCTATATTATGTTATTAAATTATAAAAAAGTGTATACGCCACATCATTTATTGAGTATATGTGATGATATGATGAGGGAAAAAAGAGATGGAAAGAAAATGAAAATGAAAGAAGGAGCATAATTAAGAGGAAAAATGTAACATATTATTATTCATTATATGGCCAAAATTGGTATAACAACATAATCACTCTATTTCAAAACTAGATATTTTAGTTTTTTATCTTTTATAAAAATAAGATAATATATATATATTTTTATAAATCTATCCTCTTAACCACTTTTTCTCATATAATTAATAATCATTCTCGATTTCTCTTTTAAATTTTCTTCAGGTTTCAATGTATCACTCTTTCTAAAAAAATTCATTACAAGTGTAAAATTGAGATGAAATTGCTCTCTCTACTTTTCATTCTACCACCTATCTTATAATTTCTCTTCAAACAAATTCTTCACTTATTGAAATTGAGATCAAATTTATGATGAAAAATTAATTGTATACATTAAAATTAATATGAATATTTTAGTTGTTTTTTTATATTTAATTTTCACATATTTTATCTTTGGAGGATGAAAGTTTGAAGATTTTGTAAGCCTTAAGTTTCATCATTGAGATATGCCCCAATAACCACCAATAATTGTTCTTATTATTGGAAATTATTATAATTAATGTGCATTGACAAGTAATTGTTGTTGGAGTTTGGATCAATTAAGGAAAAATTAAATAGAATGAAAGCCTAGCAGCCTCTCGCTGGCGTGGACCACCTTTTTATTCTTTAATAACTTGCTTTCCTTTTTTATAAATACATTCATTATATGTCGGCCATTTTGTATTTTATTATGTGAAAATCATGATATATCGACAATTTAAGAGTTTTTATATTTTTATTGTATTATCAATCATTCATTTTTAATCAATCAATATTAACTTTTATTAAAAGTAATACAAATGAATGAATTGCATGATCAAAACTAAATATTACAATATTTTATTATTTTATAATAAATTAATAATGCACTTTGGATTGTTGATGCATGAGCATGTTGTGACCAGACGATTGAGATTGTGGGAATATTTTTATTTTATTTTTGTTGATATGGGAATCTATTTGATCTGGCTCAAACTTGTTATTTTTTTCTCTATATTATGTTATTAAATTATAAAAAAGTGTATACGCCACATCATTTATTGAGTATATGTGATGATATGATGAGGGAAAAAAGAGATGGAAAGAAAATGAAAATGAAAGAAGGAGCATAATTAAGAGGAAAAATGTAACATATTATTATTCATTATATGGCCAAAATTGGTATAACAACATAATCACTCTATTTCAAAACTAGATATTTTAGTTTTTTATCTTTTATAAAAATAAGATAATATATATATATTTTTATAAATCTATCCTCTTAACCACTTTTTCTCATATAATTAATAATCATTCTCGATTTCTCTTTTAAATTTTCTTCAGGTTTCAATGTATCACTCTTTCTAAAAAAATTCATTACAAGTGTAAAATTGAGATGAAATTGCTCTCTCTACTTTTCATTCTACCACCTATCTTATAATTTCTCTTCAAACAAATTCTTCACTTATTGAAATTGAGATCAAATTTATGATGAAAAATTAATTGTATACATTAAAATTAATATGAATATTTTAGTTGTTTTTTTATATTTAATTTTCACATATTTTATCTTTGGAGGATGAAAGTTTGAAGATTTTGTAAGCCTTAAGTTTCATCATTGAGATATGCCCCAATGGGTACAATGAGTTTTATGAGTGGGTGAGGACTCACACAAACAAAACCCCTCCAAACATAACACGCACACCACCACCACCCCTGCCACTGTCTGGTCGGGTCGGGTTCGGGCCCAACATTCTATTTAAATAAACATTTATTTAATTTTAATTATTTTTGGGTTATGTGTGCGTGGACCGTGTGTTTATCAAGTCAATACACGTATGTCACACGTGTTTGACGTAGTCAACACAGTTGGAAAGTGAGAAGCGTGGATGAGTGGATCTCGGTTTGAGATTGTGATCTGTGTGATCAACGATTCTAGCCGTCAGATCTTGTGACTGTTTGAGTTTTGGCCACTGTTTTGGGCTGTGGGATGGGGGATCTGTTGGAGGCCTCACGCTATAAATAGAGGTCTCTTCGCCTTATTAGAACTCACACATCAAGTTGAAGGCGTTTCCTCTCAACTTTTCTTTCTTCCCCTAATACTCCGCCGACGCATTTCTCGCAACCTTCTCCCCCTTTCTTTCTATGGCACTTAAGAATTAGCACATACAACCAAAGTGAGATTTCGAGAACTGACACTGATAGTCAGTATTGTGTGTAAAGAATTTACACGAGAAGCCATATTGTGAGAATTCGAGAACTGTCATTGGTAGTCAATATTGTAGGTGTATTCGAGAATGATTCTTACGATGCAGTAAGAAATTGTATAATAGAGAATTGAACTGTTTTATCCTACGGACGACGTGATTGATAGTCTTCTTGCACAATTTTAGCAGTACCATGAAACATCTTAAAGAAAACGACCTGGTCATGATTCAACCTGTAAAAATTATCTCGAGTTATTCAGAATTGTTGCGAACTACGCAAAAAACACAAATGAAATAAGAGAATAGAGTTACATATAATAAAACAAATGGCAAGTTACAAGCACGAAATAATTTATAATTTCATAATTTAAATAATAAAAAGAGGGTGTTATTGCCTTGAATGTTGAAGCCATTCATTTATTCTTAACTTGTTGATTCTTTTTTTTCATTCCTTTTCCTTATTTAACTTTTTAAATTAGGGAAAAAGATAAACTTTCTTTTATTCTCTTATCTTTCCAGCCTATTTGCACATGTTTCGTCCCATCTTATTACTAAAAAAGAAAAATTACCTGAAGAATCTTAGAAGAACATTATGCTAATTATATATATTATAATACATGACTTTTGGTATATGTGCATGTGAAAGAACCAATGAGTTTTTAATATCACTTTTCCAAAAGTATAGAACCCACAATGGAAATGGAAAGATATGTGTTCTAGAAAGAGGACAAATCCTACACAAACAGAATTATCAATCCTATCAACTTTGGAATTTTGGTAATTTCATAAGGAAAGAATTGAAACAATATTAGAAAGCAAAAAAAAAGATGGTGGGATTGGAATTTTCAAAATTTAAGACATCCATAATAATCAAATCTATGATAAAATGATAGTGTTTATTAATAATTGGCTTCTAAATAACATATGTTACAATCATAATATATAGATTGATTTCATAAGATGATATACTAGTATCCCAACCTCATGTTTAGCTATTTAAAACTTAGCTTATTTTCCATTTCCACACTATGTGACAGCTAATAGGTAGAGTATAATATTTATAATTTGTTTGTGCAAAAAATTATATATTTGTATTAGTTTTAGTTAAGTGTCAATGATGATTAAAATATCATAATAGAACTTAATATATAAGTAATGTTCAAAACAAAGATTATTTATAAGTTATAGAGATTCATCACTTAAATATCATATTGAACTTATTTTTCACTAAAAGCTGGATTCCGTACATTAATTTATCTAAATATTTTTAATTAAAAACTCAATATTTATGCAGAACATGCATCACAAATGGTTAAGCCTGAATCTATTCGTATGAAGAACATGCATCACAAAAATGAGAAGCATATTTATATTCGATGGTTTGAAGATTGACAAGAACCTAAACATCCTCACCTCTATCTAATATTTAAATAAGCTAAAAGAAATAATCTTATCTTCAAAATTTAAATATGAGTAAATATTCATTTAAGTCCCTCATGTATTTCAATATTATTGGTTTGATCCCTCAAAAATTAAAAAATCTAAAATAGTACCAACAAATTTAAATATAGGTTAAATTAATTGGTAAAGCAAAAAACATGAAAGACTGAAATAAATATTTACTCTTTAAATATATATAGCAAATATAGACTTAAAATAAGAAAATAACAACAATATATATATATTGATGAATAATGATGAATGATCAAAAGAATATAAGAGTTTAAGAAATTAAAGGTCAAATTTAGTTAAAGCAAGAAATAAATCTATCCAATCTACATATTGAAGAATAATATAGGTGAAAGGATATATCTTAGTATTTGGCATCAGCACCTAGGTCTGATAAAATTTATCTGACATATCCAAAGCATTTATCCTCATGATTCCAAAGGACTTAGTAAACCTATCTCTCTCTACAATAGATTATGACTAATGAGAATCTACTGCAAATGATGATGAATATATCTCAAAAGAATATAAGAAAGATGAATTAACAAGAAACATAAATTAATGATACTCAGAAGCAACCTCATCAATATAATCTGCATTAACTTATATATATGTCTTAAGGGCATTCGAATATTTGAAGAACATATGTCTTATTGAAGAAAATGTGGAGGAACAGCAAAAGAGTTCATCTATTTGTCTGCATAACATCTGTTTCTCTCATGAACAAGTGTCTGGCTAAAGAAGCCTTGAAAAGTGATCAGGTTCAACTATAAAGTCTAATGCTCAAATTAAAAATAATGATTTCCAAATATATTAAAAATGGAATTATTAGATTATATATATATTGATGTTCAAAAATCATAAATTTGAGAAAAATAATATAGATGATATATATATTTATTAATCAATATGTGGATCAACATAGTTTACATTTTATAAAAAATATTAACAAAGTAAAAGTGAAAATAATTTTACTTGATGTAAATAAAATCCCATCTTATGTAATTGCTTTATCATGGTGAATCAGCACTAGTTAGTATAATAAAACATTACCGCTCAGTAATATGAAAATATTATTTTTTAAAATGTATTTTAATAAAACATTACAAAAATTATGGATTGCAATGTTTGTGTTTAAAGAGACATCTTAAATTGTTAACACATATTTATTTATGCACACGAATGTATGAATACATCAATATAAATTTAATTTTTTGGATAACTCAAAATGAATGATATGAAGATAGAACCGGATTGGACCGTGCATGGTTAAACTTGAACATAGATTAAATTGTGAAAATTTTAGTCCAACCATGTTAAATCTAAGTAAACCAGAACAATTCAGGAAATAAACTAAAGAGTTCACTCCAAAAAATTTAATGAAGAAATGGAGAAACTCATTCTATGTTTTATTTTATTCGAGTTGGAAAAAAAATAGAGAGATATTGCTCTAATATATTACGTGACTATGTAGGAGTAATTCACTTTATTCCCTCTATTCAATCAAACTATACTTTAGTGATTAGTCCCTTAATTTGAGAAATGCCATTCATGTTCATCGTTCATGTTGATGAACATTATAACTTAGCTAGTAATAAATATCGTGGACTATAAGACAAATCATTTAAAATCAAGAATAATTTGAAAAGAACAATCCATAAAGCTTGCCAATCAAGTTGATCATCTGATTCATCTCTTCATTATTCATTAGGTTAAAGTAAAGCAAAAATCACAAATTCTAAGCCCAAAATTAACAAAACCATTCTCAACCTCTTTCGTGTTCATTGTTTGTTATAATAATAGGGGTTTATTCTCCTTATTTTTTAACTCACGATTTTATTAAAATAATGTTGTCTTTGTTATAAACATATGAAGTCCGTGAACAAGTTAGAATGTCCATCAATCTTAAAAATAAACTTAAATGACCTCTATCAAATTAAGAAACTGAGATGAAATTTTCTTAAAACTAAACTAAAGGCCCTACAATGTCAGAAACTAAAGTGATACTTTACCCACTTTTGCTTCTTGTTCTGCCACCAATCTACTTCAAACTGCACGGTTCACACTAATATATACACTACCCTTTCCATTCCCCATGAAAACTCAAATTTGACTTGAAATCTTGAAGACTCACCATTTTTGACCCCTTTATTGATTTTTGTGTTTCCCACCTGATTTTCAGACACCCTTTTCTCTGTTGTCTTTAAAGTTTCAAACATTATAACAAAATCTTTCCATTCATTAGATAAATTCACACATACCCATTTTTCCATTCCAAACCAAACATCCTTCACCTTACCAAAACAAATAAAAATGTCTACTTTCATTTCCTCTCTCTTCTCCTTCACCCCATACTTGTTCTCCTTCATCCTCTTCCTTATCCTCTTAGAACAAATCTCATACTTAATCAAAAAACGCTTCATCCCAGGCCCAACCTTAGTGTTTCCTTTCTTAGGCAACGCAATCCCATTGGTCACAAACCCAACAAAATTCTGGGACCTTCAATCTACTATAGCTAAATCTACCAACCTAGGATTCTCAGTAAACTACATCATTGGCAACTTCATTGTTTTCATCCGAGACACAGAACTATCACATAAAGTTTTCTCTAATGTCAGGCCCAACGGGTTTCACCTTGTGGGCCATCCCTTTGGAAAAAAACTTTTCGGTGAACATAACCTTATTTACATGATGGGCCAAGATCATAAAAATCTCCGCCGTCGGATTGCTCCTAATTTCACCCCTAAAGCCCTCTCTACTTACACCGCGTTGCAGCAGATTATTATCCTCAATCATTTAAAAACATGGGTTAAATTGTCAGAACAGAAGAAAAGCCCGATTCCGATTAGAATATTGGCCCGTGATATGAATTTAGATACGTCTCAGACGGTTTTCGTGGGGCCGTACTTGGGCTTAAAAGCCCGTGAAGGTTTTGAACGTGATTATTTTCTTTTCAACGTGGGCTTAATGAAACTACCGTTTGATTTTCCGGGAACTGCGTTTCGAAACGCGAGGCTTGCGGTGGATCGTCTCTCCGGAACCCTAGCTACATGCACGGAGATGAGCAAGTTGAGGATGGAGAAAGGGGAAGAGCCTTCGTGTTTGATTGATTTCTGGATGCAGGACACGCTACGTGAGATGGCGGAAGCGAATTACGCCGGAGGAGAATCTCCGCCGCCGTTTTCATCTAACGCTGAAATCGGCGGTTACTTGTTCGATTTTCTCTTCGCGGCGCAGGATGCCTCAACTTCATCGCTGCTTTGGGCGGTAACGCTGCTCGATTCTCACCCGGAGGTGCTCGCGAAGGTGAGGGAGGAAGTCGCCGGGATATGGTTGCCGGAATCGGACGAGCTGATTACGGCGGAGCAATTGAGAGAGATGAAGTATACTCATACGGTGGCGCGTGAAGTTGTTAGGTACCGTCCTCCGGCGACTCTGGTCCCACATATCGCAGCTGAGGAGTTTCCGTTGACGGAGTCATATAAAGTTCCGAAGGGAGCTATTGTGTTTCCATCGGTTTTGGAATCGTCGTTTCAAGGGTTCACTGAACCGGACCGGTTCGACCCGAACCGGTTTTCGGAGGAGAGACAAGAGGATCAAATATTTAAAAGGAACTTTCTAGCGTTTGGAGCTGGGGCCCACCAATGTGTGGGACAAAGGTACGCTTTGAATCATTTGGTTTTATTCATAGCGATGTTTGTGACGTTGATTGATTTCAAGAGGGATATAACGGACGGCTGTGATGAAATCACTTACGTCCCAACTATTTGTCCCAAAGATGATTGCAGGGTTTCCTTGTCTAGGCGTTGTGCACGGTATCCCTCTTTCCCTTCGTGAAATGACTATGATGCCCTTGGTTGTGTTCTTCCTTTTGAAGTTAGGGGTTGGGTTTGTCACTATTTTTTTTCTATTGAATTTAATTTAATCTTTGTGGTTGTTAAGGGGTGACGAAATTGTGGTGATTAATGGTTTGGGGTATTGTATATTTGTATTTTTGATCTTATGGGTTTAAAAATGTTACCATTCTTGTAAGCTGTAAGCTGTAAGCTTGTGTATGTGAATGTGAGAAGTGATTGGATGGTGGATGATTAGGTGCTTATTGGCAATCAAATAACAAAAACCACCAAATTCATTGGGGGCCCTTTTTTAACTTTTGGTATATATGTTTTCAAGAGACCAATCAATCATGTATTTTCATATGAATAAAATAAAATATTCAAAAACAAAAAGTAATCTAATTGATTCAAGATAGAGAATGAGATATCACTTAAGACATGTAATCTATTTCTTGTTTCCACACTCCAATTTTACAATATATTTGTAGTTATCATAAAAGTGATAAAACTAAGGGGCAATGCCAGACTCACCCATCACCCATAGGAAAATTAACTAGTTAGGATATGTTGTTCTTGAAAACTAATTCAAACGATTTATGAAATAGATAAAGTATTGGTTTGAGTCACTAACTACTGTTTTCTTTACAAAATTATGAAAACGAACTATCAGCCACATGATGAAATAACAAAGTTCATTATATCAGACTCTGTTCTAGAATTACACTACTGATATAACTAATATAGCTCTATATGATTACTCCCACTCTAGTATCATGAGAAGAAATAGAGAGAAGTAGGTTGAAAATGTTTCAACGTAGAATGAGATAAGAATGAAAAGGTTAAGGAAATGCATGTTAACTAGTGTGTGTTTTCTTAAGTTAGAGCACTTCTATTCATATGTTGAGTTCCGAACGGCCATAAAAATCAAACGCCCAAAGTGCCAGACAGTGAAGGGCTGTATTAAAGATGAAACAGATCAAAAAATATATAGAGAAAAACGTTAAGCTAGTAAGCAGCGACAGTGTAGTCGTCAACCTCCATCACCATCGTCCGGCCACCCGTTACGCCACCGTTTCGGATAACAGCTTCTCTACCATCAGCATCCAACATTCAATCTTTTCCCTCTTATTCTTTCTTAAAACAGAAGCCCTAAACCTCTCAATTCACTAGAAAGATAAAAAACTCAAACCCTCCACCAGTCTTCATTTTTGACCCGCGCCACCATTGCAAATCACCGCTTGATGACAACCTCAATGGACTATCTTTGATTTAAGGATTGTTTTCGCTTGAAGTCTGAACTTTTTAAATTGTAATTCGGTTTTGATGAATTATGGGGACTTTAGGGTTGCTTTGGTGAGAGAAATGGAAAAGATTAGAAGGGGGAAGCGCTACAAGAAAGAATGCTTGATAAAGTAAGTCAATATTAAAAACACAAAACAAGAACAAAGCAAAACTTTGGCAAAAATCCAAAAGAAAAATATTGATACCAAAACAACTAAGGTATGAGAACCAAGCAGTTAATGTATAGTGCAGAAGACAAAGTACACCAAATGTTAAAACGCTATGTTACCAATAACACAATTCAATTACATTATCTTCTTTAAAAATGGGAACAAAATATGAATTTTTTTTTTTAACTTTGAGTAAACCAATGGACAAGATTGTATTCAATTATTTTGTTGTTTAATGCAGTCGCCCAAAGGAATTTGGGTCACATATGTAATGTTTACATATGTTTAGAGTCATTATTTTAAATAACCAAATTAAAGTGATTTTCTTCAAGTAAGGTATATGACTATAGACATAATTGTCATGAAAATTATTGTGTAGATACCTAAAGTCTTATTTTTATTTTTATGATGGAAAAAAATAAGAAATTAAAAATAAGAAAATTGAAAAGGCATCACCCTTAATGGCGACATAATTGTCAATGAAAATTATTGTGTAGATAGCTAAAGTCTTATTTCTATTTTTATGATGAAAAAAATAAGAAATAAAAAATATGAAAACTGAAAAGGCATCACCCTTAATGAAAGGAAATGTTTGTCTTATAAATATGAGTTATGGTCTCCACTTGTGACCACAACATCATAACACAAGATGAACCACAATGCAAGATACAAAATCATTATCTTCATCCCATTAGAGGAGAAACTAAGGCTAAGGGTGATTTACAATTGGAAGGCCAAAGAAACTACATGTTCTACTATGAACATGCATTTGTATACAATGGTAAGGGATGACATTTGTATACAGGGACAAAAGACATGGACTTGATGAATACATAACGAGAATGACATAAAATTTATTCACCATATTCTCTATGAATACATTGGTAAGGGATGACATTTGTATACAGGGACAAAAGACATGGACAAAAGATATGCTTCCACTCTAATTATGTATATTTATTCTCGATGATTTGACATGAAAGATATTGTCAATATACGATGATAGAGTTCATCATCTTTAGTATATATTATGTATCTTTAAGTATATAAAGTCTATCTCCCGCCAATATATAAAGTCTATAGTAAAGATTTTTACTACATTTAGTGTCAGAGCCACTTTCATGTTATATCATTAGAAAATAAGCTTTTCAGTTATCATATATTTATTTTGTGAATTTGGTATGAATTGTCACTCTTTATTCATTGCAATATGGTGTGGTTAAACATTTCTTCATGTTGTTCAAATTTGGAATGCTCATTAAGCCTTAAGTTTTGAGTACCCATGGCCATTTTTCATATACTTACTTTAAAATTCGCAGTATAGTGGTATCTCCTTTGTCCATTGGTTGAAGTCTTATACCATTTCATATGTGTTTTTCTAGCTTGTTTGTGAATGCTTTAAAGTTTTGTTGAAGTGTTATAGCACTTCATATGGTTGAAGTTTTGTTATATATTTGCAAAAGTTGTGTTTCCCAAGCATAATATGAAAGTATGTTATATGATTGAAAGACTTTTCAAATGCCTAAATCAGACTGTTTCAGACAATAAGGTAGTGGGTTCTAAACCCATTCGTTGCAATGTTTTAGAAATGAAAATGTTATGAAATGAGTTCAATAAAGTTTGGTTGCCAAAAGGTGGCAACAAATGATTATTAGTGCACTGTTTGGATATTTGTATTTAACCCACCACATCTCAAGTTCAACACTTTCTGGTTGTTTTTTGGAATTTAATTTTTTTTAAGATATTCAATTAACGTTAGTTTGCAAGTGTATAATTGGTTGGGTGTCACTGTTTCAAAACACTGGTCCCGTATGTTATATCCATTGGGTCCATTCTTCTGGAATATAACGTACCAAAACCATTAAATATATTTTTAGTTGTCAACATCTTTAGCTGTCAGTTATTGTTTGCAATGGTAGATGATATACATGTTAAAATTATGAAACACATAGGTTGTGGTTAAAACCTAAATGGATTTACTTTTGCAATCATTTCGAACCTGGCGATGTTTTATGGCGGAAAAGAGTCTTACCATTAGACTACTTCCGTAACATGTTAATATAATCTCCAAATTACGTATTTATATGTTGAATATAAATAAGACATTTTGATTAAGTGTTCAATCAAATTCAAATGTTGTGGGTAACTTTTGTATTATAAAATTGTTTGACAATTTAAGTGCACTAATTAAAGAAGTTACCAAAGTAATATCTCTTATGTAGATCCTTCATAATAATTGTCAAATATTAGTGTGTATTTATTCATGCGTTATATTAATCGGCCCAAACGAAGATTATTATTTGGCCGGATTATATACATACATGTGATGGTAAACATGTGATAATTATAAAGTTGCATATGTGAATGATAAATCAGTCCAAAGAATGATTTATTATTTGACATGCGTTGTTATCAATGTTTGACTATTATGACAAGAGTTTCATTATCAATTGATATGAAATATCAAGTCAATTGTATGTTTGCAGTTTTATGTAAACAGTGATCGGCCCAAAGAAAAATTACTATTTGACCAAAATTACAAATATACTTGTGGAAATAAATATGTGATAACCATATGGTTTTCCATGTGAATAATAAGTCAGTCCAAAGAAAGACTTATTGTTTGACATGACTAATTATCAATATTTGATTACTACATTGCGTGTACCACTTGCAAATTAATGTTTTTGTCCATTGAATATTAATGTTGTGCTAGGTAACTCGTGGTGTGCCTCACCATTATTTGAATCTAAGGTTTAAAGTTAATTGTGAGTTTAATTGCAATAATTATTATAATTTGTTTTGGTCTTTTTCTATTGAATTCACTACTTTTATAATGTCTGTACATACTTATTCTACAGTCTTCTTAAATTGCACTAACTTTAAGAATTAAGGAGAGAACATTGTGTTTATTCTCGAATGCATGAATCTAGACCTTGCACTTTAGAAAGGAACAACTCATTAATTTTAAGAAAGTTCCATTAACGATAAATGGAAATATGAGGAATTAGAATGTTCAAATAGCATGAGTCTTATTTTCATTAGGTATGTAATTTCATGAACATTTATGGTGCAGTGTTTTATGAATGAATTTTAAAGTTAAAGATATAAAGTAGATTTCTTATGCTTTAGCTGAGTGAGTCTAATGTATATATAAAGTTGTGCACATCAGGATATTGTGTACTTTGTTAGAATGTAGATATTTAAGGAATCCAGTAACCAACAATTGGAAGGCAACCAATTATGATTTGATGAGGATGAGACTCTCCTATAAATATCTCACCTCATACTCTCATTTTTACACTAAATTTCCTATACAAACTAAGGTAGTATTTTATTTTCTCTTATTCATATTCTTCTCATACTTCATTGAAAGTTATGAGCTTTTATTATGTTGTTTATAAACTAGAGTTTATATTTGTTCATTAGTATTTTATGAAGGCATAACTAAAGGGGATGATAATAAAATCATATGAACCTTTATGTAATTTTTGATTTTTATAAATCTTGAAATTTCTTCCTTGTTCTTAGATGAAAAAACTATATCTTTGGACAAGGTTAGATGAGTTATTTGTTTGGAAATATTAGAAATTATTGTTAGTATTTGAATATGTTTAAAGGTGATGATTTTAACATCAAATGAACCTTTAATGTGTTTAGGAAAAAAATGTATTTTATTCTTGAAAGTTTATGATGTTGAGGAGTTTTTGTTGAAAATGTTTATACTTTAGAAATTATTATGTTTTAAAAGTGGTTTAACATATTTTACTCTTTGATTTCCAAGTTAAAATAATGATTTGGGATAAAAGATAATTTATTAAAGTCTTCACTTCATAAACTTGAAGTGTTATGAAGTTTTGGATATTAAAGTAGTAGAAAATCTTACCTTAGAATTTCATGACTATGAAATTAACACTTACAATAGCCTTGAGGTTTTTCCTAAAAAATTAGGAGGTGTTAAGATATTCATAAAAAAATGTTATATTTATTTTAGTTGATTTACTTTAAAGTGGTAAGAATAAATAAATGATGTTTAGTTAAAATATTAAATTAAGAGTCATTCTTCTTCATGATTATGAAAATAACACTTACTAACCCTTGAAGTTTTTTCCTAAAAAATTAGGAGGTGTTAAGATGTTTATGAAAATTTGTATTAGTA
>NC_032024.1:4654244-4655934 GCF_001865875.1 Lupinus angustifolius
CTCTATTTGGGTAATCGGTTACTCAACTTTTGTAAAACTGGTAATCTGTTACTCAAATGTAGTAATGGATTACTCTGAGCAGTTTTAAGTTGGATAACTCTTTTTCTCTTACATGTAACTTGTTACTTGAACTAAGTAACCTGTTACACATCTTTTCAAAATTTGTTCTAAGTATTTTCAAAGTGTTTCATTATTCTTTAAAAATAGTTTTGAGCATTACTACTTTGCACAAGTAAGAGTTTTAGGATAGAAATACCTATAGAGACTTAATCTAATTTTCTTGAAGCTTTATTCTTCTTTGTCTTCATAAGTATTCATCCTTTTCTTCTTTTTGGTGATGTTGGTGTCTTCATCAAAACCTTCCCAAGGTCAGGAGCAAAGATCTTCTTCACAATCTCCCCCCTTTTGATGATGACAAACCAATATCTTCTTGACAATGTAGTTTTCTGAATTTTCTGAGAGTAACATACTTTGTGATATATCTTGACTTGTCATGAGTATGCTCCCCCTATCTTGTATGCTCCCCTTTTCATTTGGAGTTAAGTGCCTGGAATAAAGTTTGACAGAAAATACACTCTCCCAACTTTTCTTCCTCTTTTGACTTCATCAAAAAGTAGAAAAACCAAGAGTCTAGCACAAAGATATATAGCATATATAACATACAGGATATATAGCACAATATATGAAAATTAATGTAGTGCATAGTTGAGATGTTTCAAACAAGATAAAGCATAAAACACCATAATATATTTTGTCCAGAAGTATGCAGCAATAACTCAAAAACAAACAACAACTAAGTAATAATTTGTCCGAGATTTTAAAATAATGCAACAAATATTGTGAAAGGGATGGACAAAAAATCTCTTGAAACGGATAAAAAAGAAGGTTTTTTAGAGGTTGAGAGGTTTTCAGAAGAAGAGGGCACGAGTTGAGTGAGGAAGATGAGTTGAAAAATGCAGAAATTATATATATAACAACACAGAGTAATCGATTACCCTCTTTGAGTAATCGGTTACTCAAAAACAAAAATTTTAAAATTTTCAAACAGCAGCTTTGAGTAATCGATTACTCACTTTGGGTAATCAGTTACTGAAACATGTTGTTTCATCCTGTAGTCGGTTACGCACTAGTGTAATCGATTACTTACCCCAGAAAAACTTATTTTTAGGCAAAATTAAGCTATAAAAATGATTTTTAACCCAAAAATATAAGTTTTTAAATACAAATAAACATATTTAAGATCAAGTAGGTATGAGATAATATTAATGAAGCAAACAAATATTCATATAAGCACGTTAAGACAGGTAAGCTTCATCAAGAATGCCTAATTCAAATCTAATTTTGTAAAAAGGTTCTTTTGCCAAAGGTTTAGTGAAAATGTCTGCAAGTTGGTTATGAGTATCAACAAATTCTACGGATACATCTTTCTTTTGAACATGGTCCCTTAGGAAGTGATGTCTTATATCTATGTGTTTGGTTCTAGAATGCATAATAGGATTCTTTGTAAGGTTTATAGCACTAGTATTATCACATTTCAGCGGAGTGCAGCCTAAGTCTAAGCCATAATCTCGTAATTGTTGCTTAAGCCACAACAACTACCTGCTGCTATATATTCAGTCTCAACAGTGCTTAGCACAACACATGCTTGTTTCTTGCAAGACCAAGAAACTAAAGCATTGCCTAAAATATG
>NC_032024.1:4656034-4658595 GCF_001865875.1 Lupinus angustifolius
GATTTATTTTCTTTATAAATAGAGTAGTGTCGACCTTCCCTTTGGTAAAACCTTTTTCTATCCGAAAAGTTGTTAGACGATCATACCACGCTCGTGTTGCTTTGCTTTAGACCATAGAGAGCTTTCTTTAGTTTGTAGACATGAGAAGGATGTTTGTAGTCTTCAAAACCAGGAGGTTGTTCTACAAACACTTCTTCTTGAATGTAGCTGTTGAGAAAGGCGCTCTTGGCATCCATTTGGTATAACTGAAAATTAAGAGAACAAACATATGCAAGTAATAGCCTAATAGCTTCAAGTATAGCAACTGGAGCGAATGTTTCATCAAAGTCAATACCTTCTTCCTGATTGTACTAATCTAGCTTTATTTCTAACTATTATACCATTTTCATCAGATTTATTTCTAAATACCCACCGAGTTCTAATAACATGCCTATTTTTAGGTCTGGGAACAAGTTCCCAAACTTTGTTTCTCTCAAACTGGTTTAATTCTTCTTGCATAGCAAGAATCCAGTATTCATCCTCGATTGCGTCATCAATCTTGGAGGGTTCTATCTGAGATACGAAGGCCATGTTTAGAAAAGCATCAAGCATTCTACGAGTGGTTATACATTTACTTATGTCACTGATGACGTTGCCGATAGGATGATTTCGATGAGTTCTCCATTCTTTTGGTAGATCTGAATGACTGTCTCCTTCTTGAGAAGGTAGATCATCATCTTTTCTCAATTCTTCAGGTTCAGTTGTAACATCAACAATGGAGTTTTCTTTAGCGAAGGAACTTGACAAGTCGTCTTCATCATTAGATATTGTATATCTTAAAGCATGATTATTTTCATCAAAAGTTACATGAACAGATTCTTCCATGGCTAGAGTTCTTTTATTAAAGACTCTATAAGCTTTACTCGTGAGAGAATAGCCAAGGAAAATTCCTTCATCATCTTTAGCATCAAACTTGCCTAAATTATCCTTACCATTGTTCAGAACAAAACATTTACAACAAAAAACGTGTAGATGAGAAATGTTAGGTTTTCTACCTTTGAAGAGCTCATAGGGGGTTTTCTTAAGAATAGGTCTTATAAGAACTCGATTCGAAACATAACAAGCAGTGCTAACTGCATCAACCCAAAAGTATTTTGGGAGGTTAGTTTCATTTAACATAGTTCGAGCCAGTTCTTCTAAGGACTGATTCTTTCTCTCTACAACACCTATTTTGTTGAGGTGTTATAGGAGTAGAAAATTGTGGTTGATCCCAAGATCATCACAAAAATCCTCAAAAGAGAAGTTTTGAAATTCTCCCCCATGATCACTTTGTATAGCAGCGATTTTTAGAGATTTTTCATTTTGAACTCTTTTAGCATAAATGCTAAAGGCTTTGAAGGCCTCGTTCTTATGTACTAAGAATAGAGTCCAAGTATGTCTAGAAAAATCATCCACTATAGCAAGAGCATAATAATTACCACCCAAACTTTTTGTCCTTGAGGGACCAAATAAATCCATATGAGGTAATTGTAATGGTCTATCGAAAGAAACCATATGCTTAAAAAATAACAATATTACCTATATCAAGGATTTTTCTTTGGATGTTCAATGCATACGTAGCAAGGCCTTTATTAATTGAATAAATGATAATTTTTAAACTGCACGTGCTATGTGCTTTGAACAGCCGTTGTCATGATAATAAATTTATGCTTATGGCTTTCAAGCACTCCTGCAAAACAAATTAAAAAGATTTTCTAGGCACCCAATGTGATTTGGGTCCTACGGGGTTAGCACTTTTTTCTATCCATTTGTATTGGCCAGATGACACACCATATTTTCTAATATGACAAGTGTTAGGTGTGTGACCAATTTTATCACAGTAAGAACAAGTGGGTAGATGTTTATGTGTCCAAGATTTTGTTTTAAAAATAGGATTAATATGGACATTTTCTTTATAAAATTTTATAGTGCTTCCCACGATTGTTTTTCCTAAGACATTCTCATTTTTAGCCACATGACTATTTGCATAGCCAAGACCTCTACGGCCTATTGAATGTCTTTGGACTTTTATGATCTTGTCTAAATTGTGACTGCTCTTGTTGAGTTTATTAAGTTCAAGACTTAATGTTGAAACTTTAGTTTCCAGAGCAACACATTTTTGACATGAGGAAGAAGTGGGTTTTTCAATATCTTTCTTTAGAACTTTGTTATGGCTTTCCAAAATAAAAATTCCATTTTTCTATTTTAGGAAAAGTTTGGAAAGCTTAACATATTCTTGATGTAAATCATTGAAAGCATTTTGTAACTCATCATATGAAAAAGTATCATTTGGTTCAGAGTTACTAACCTCATATATTCGTCATTTGAATTGTGTGAAGTCATCAATGAAATATGTGATTGCTCCTTAATTCTGAGTTCTGCAGTTGAACCATCATCTTTATCTTCTGATATAACATTTGTTCTTCTACGCTTCTTGTCCTTCTTTCTTCTGAACGTATGATGCTTTTTTAGGGCTGGACAAACACATTTTAGATGATATGGTTTTATGCATATTGAGCATGTAGATTTTTGCTTTGATGTTG
>NC_032024.1:4658695-4659019 GCF_001865875.1 Lupinus angustifolius
AAGGTCGTATTGCACTTTCTTCTTGTCTTCATCATTCCATGAAGATTTTGGCTTTGTTTCCCTTATACTGTTGATGACAGTGAAGGGTATGTATGGTCCTTCTTCAATGACATTCCATATGTCCAAGTCTTGAGACTCAATGAAGATCCTCATTCTTATTTTCCAGAAGTCATAGCATTCTCCAACAAATCTTGGAGGGCGGTTAATGTTGGAACCTTCTCCTAGGAATGATCTTGAGGCCATCTTGATGTAAGATCGGATTTTGAGAGTATCTTACTCAAATATAGCTCTGGTGTCAATTGTAAGTACATGATTGCAACTAAG
>NC_032024.1:4659119-4660147 GCF_001865875.1 Lupinus angustifolius
ATCTGAAATCTTATTCAACAGTCCTCAATAACCAGTTACTGTCTTTGGGTAATCGATTACCCAAACATACTGTCCACTTGAATTTTAAATTCGAATTTGAGTAATCGATTACTCTATTTGGGTAATCGATTACTCAACTTTTGTAAAACTGGTAATCTGTTACTCAAATGTAGTAATGGATTACTCTGAGCAGTTTTAAGTATGATAACTCTTTTTCTCTTACATGTAACTTGTTACTTGAACTAAGTAACCGATTACACATCTTTTCAAAATTTGTTTTAAGTATTTTCAAAGTGTTTCATTATTCTTTAAAAATAGTTTTGAGCATTACTACTTTGCACAAGTATGAGTTTTAGGATAGAAGTACCTATAGAGACTTAATTGAGTCATTCTTTTTCATGACTATGAAAATAACACTTACTAACCCTTGATGTTTTTTCCTAAAAAATTAGGAGGTGTGAAGATGTTCATGAAAATTTGTTTTAGTCGTATACTTGAAATAATGAGATTTACCTAAAAGTCTTGACTTTATAAACTTAAAGTGTTATGAAGTCTTAGATGGTAAAATTTTAAAAATGTTGAATCTTTGTTAAGTGAACTTACTTTAAAATGGTAAGATTTACTTAAAAAATATTGATTTTTTTAAAATTGACTTACTTTAAAAATGATAAGTCTAGCTTAATGATCTTATTTTAAAAGGTTAGTTTTAGTAAAAATGTTTTACTTACAAAAAATAAGATTTATGAACTATCAGAAAAATGTAATGAAGTAGGAATACATGTCTAGAAAGATTTTGTCCAAGGAAAGACTTGGTATTTAAGGATGTCTTTATGACCCACCTCTCTTTCCTGGGAACTAGCCTGGTGTATATCCACAGATTATGACGTAATTCCGGTATAAGTTTTATTGAAAATCTTACTTTAAAGAGTGTTATTTGATTTTAAGACTTTCAATGACAAATGATGATTCAAGGATATTCAACCCTGAATCGGATGGACGAAAGCAATTAAATTCATTTTAAATCGAAA
>NC_032024.1:4660247-4673588 GCF_001865875.1 Lupinus angustifolius
TCACCTACAAACAAAGAACCTAGCGACCTGACACACTCAGGTGAGGGAGAAAACATCGTGACACAATGGTGTCCGAATATGCATCAGGACCTCCAAACTCCGTCACAAGTTTGGAGTTGCCTTGGGTATTAAGAAAGTTTGTACTTAATCAGTTGCATGTTTGTTTGAATTAAGTACATCAATATTTCTTATACCGATTTATGTTAATGTTATATATGCAAATACCATGTTTACTATTGAATTATAATGTTTGAATGATTATTATGAGAATGATATGTATGTCATAATTGTTAAATTCAAGGTTTAAAAACATGTGATATAAATGAGAATTATTTTTCTTGAGAAAAGTAATTAAAATAATATACAGGCTCTTCTCACTTGAGCGAGAAGTGTTAGAAAAAACGAGTGTTTTAGCTCGGGGGAGACAGTTCTCGTTTGAGCTAAAATAGGCACCAAGAGAACTGATTGTTTTCTCGCTTAAGCCACAAACTCCTCAAAAATAGATGTGCCCTCGCTTGAGCGAGAGGACTCCATACAAACATGACTTCTTTTTAAGTCGTCTAAACGAAAACTCTCATATATACGAGAGCCTAATGGCATGTTTGCCATCAATAAGTAGAATAGGTAAATAACTATATGAAATTCTTGAAAGTAATAAAAGGCGAGGCCCGAGAGTGTGATATTATGCCCACGAGCGAGATCGTTTGACCGTAAGAGGCTTGGCTAGAGGAGTCGTCCATGATGATTCAGTGATGGTTCCCAGTGGTGCTGAGAAGTATTATGTTGTGCCCATGCAGCGAGATCGTCTGACCGTAAGAGGCTTGACTTGAGAGCCATCCAGGATAATTCAGCGATGGTTCGTAGTGGTGCCGAAATTATTCTTTTTGTTTATATGTTAAGATCGGGACCCACTAGAAGCATTCCCGATGGGAGATGTCTTAGGATGGACAGATTGCTAGAAAAGATGGATTGAAAGACATAATTTGCTAATTTCGGTTAGGGTGTATATCCAATGTAAAAATATGAAGTAGTGGAGAGGAAATATACGGGAGACGAATGAGCCCCGAGATGTTGAGAGGGACGGTGTTGATGGTGGTGGTTCGTCAGCAAAGTCTTGAGGGAGAGTTTAGGTGAGACAAGTCCCACGTATTCCTGGATGAGGTATTCTATTGGATCAGACAGTGCTCACAGCGCAAACTAGACGATCTCTGACAACCCCTCTTTGCAATCAGGATCGATGTGAGAGATACCCAGAAAGTGTTTGATACGACACCGTCTTGAAATGGACAGTTCCGTTGGAACAGATCGACCAAATATCCTTGCGAGGAATAATTTTGGTGCGATCAAATCGGCTTGTTATGGGAACTGTACTCTCGGTTATTTCCGAATAGTTATTGAGATGATAAAGGAGTAAGGATGGTGAACTCATGCATCACATTGCATACATGATATTCTTCGATATTGATTCTAAATTCTCAACTTTTATACTTCATTCATCGTTATTATATGCTTGTATGATCGTGTGATATATCTGTACTCATGTTTTGTTTTGGTGTATTATTATGTGTAATTTCACGACGTCGATAACAAGTTTTTCATATATGTTTTACTCCCTCTCTTTCCTTATGGTGTATTTGTACGCATGTTCAGATGGACCCATCAGCACTGATATGAGGTTATCGCTTCACTATGTCCCAGGAGGGGACATGGAGTGTTGAGGGTAATCAACACACTTACACAAGTCCTTGCAACCTGGAGCTAGATAGGGTAAGCAATGACTCAGTTCTGCATCTTCCACCTTACTACGCAGTTCGAGAGGCATCATTCACTTTGTCCAACCAAAGACCTGCAACCGCCGAACTTTCTATACTGGCTGAAGCTCGAGGCGTACTAGAAGTTGTTAGGACCTGACCCCAAACATGTCAATTTTCAACTGGTCCTCTTTTACTTTAGTAAGATCCCCATAAATATATTTTAGAGTGCAACTGAACCATAAACCTTATTCTGCAGAAAAATATATCCATATCCACTAATATTAAGCTCGAGGCTACACATTTTATGATTGATCTAATATCATTTAATTGTGTTAATATTAGTGATCATTGATGAGTTTAGTTATGATTGATATAACGAAAATCACTTTGGTTCTATATATTAATATAATTAATGGACGAGATAAGGATATGTCTAAGGTTTATAATAACGTGATTTTGAGTTCATAAAGTTTAACATAATTTGTAAAATTACATATGTGACCAGTGAGAGATTGTAAAGAATTTTGGGTCACACATGTAATGTTTAAATGTGTTTAGGGTCATTATTTTAAGTAACCAAATTAAAGTGATCAACTTCAAGTAAGGTATATGGCTATAGACATAATTTTCATGGAAATTATTGTGTAGATACCTACCTAAAGTCTTATTTCTATTTTTATGATGGGCAAAAATAAGAAATAAGAAATAAAAAAAATTGAAAAGGTATCACCCTTAATGAAAGGGAATGCTTGTCTTATAAATAGGGGTTATGATCCCCAATTGTGACCACAACATCATAACACAAGATGAACCACAATGCAAGACACAAAATCATTCTCTTCATCCCATTGGAGGAGAAGCTAAGGCTAAGGGTGGTCTACAATTGAAAGGCCAAAGAAACTACATGTTCTACTATGAACATGCATTTGGATACAATGGTAAGGGAGGATATTTGTATACAGGGACAAAGAACATGGACTTGATGGATACATGACGAAGAATGACATAATGTTTATTCACCATATTCTCTATGAATACATTAAGGTACACTTCCACTCTAGTTATGTATATCTATTCTCGATGATTTGACATGAAAGATCTTGACAATATACGATGATAATGTTTATCATCTTTAATATGTATTATGTATCTTTAAGTATATAAAATCTCTCTCCCGCCAATATATAAAGTCTACAATAAAGATTTTTACTACAATCGCTTCATACCATATCTATGAAATCTTTTATATGCATTGTGATATGAGATATAATATGTGAAGAATACCTGGTTGGTTAATGCTAATTAGTTATTATCATTGACAATTTGGGTAAAGCTCATTGGGCTCGTCCGCTCGCATGTTTTGGACAGGCAGGGTATGAAAATTGTGTTCATCCACCCTAAAATGTCCGCCCAACATGCCATTTTTGCCCATGGGCATTTCAAATGAGCGGGCAGGGCGGCCCATGGGCATCAATGAACACTAAAATAAGAAATTTGATGGGTGAAGTATGGCAAGATTAATTCATGTTCTCACCACGTGAGTGCATATAGCAATTTTCCAAGATATAATATCTTACCAATTTCTCATGTTTAGGACGGGCATGACATGATATTTCATGCCCTATTTAAAAACGGACATGTCCATGTCCACCCTAATTTTGGTGGGCATTGTGTGGACATGAGCAGACCACCTAATTGTCAATGCTATTAGTTATGATGGACCTAGTTAACTATTGGTTTAATAAGGTTATTAATTTAACCTAGGGTTATGGTCCCTACTTAACGTACTATATATATCAACTCAGTCTTAAGATTCCCATAACCTTCGCGACAAAATATCGATTAGAAGATTCCTCTATCTCTTTCAATGGATGGAGATATATTTTACAAACTTGTGCAAATTAAAAATGAGCTAATACACGAGCAATATACAAAAAAGAATTATTAGTTCATATTTGTCATGTGGAAGTTGAATTTCGTTTTGATTAAAATTTTGTTTTTTTAAATTGAATGTCATTAAAGTTTATTACATTAGAGAAGTTTTGTTACGATGAGAAAAAAGGGAAAATTGTGAAAGTATCACATTTAATCTCGGTGCTCACATTTTGTGACTCAAAACTATACCAAATAAGTTGTGTCTTTGGACACAATATAATTTTATTATATTAAAAACTTAGTCTATATGACCATGATTTCAATTTTGTTTTATTGACCATCTATCCTAAGAATGCATTTTTATTCTTAATAATTGCTCTTATTTTTAATAGTAAAATGTCAATATATTATTCCATAAATTCAATGGTTACAAATTTAGTAGTCCAACGAAAATGATAATCAAAACGCCCCGAAATAAAATGATGACCACAATAATTTTTCTCGGGGCTTATTTCGTGGGCATGTGAATCTTTGATAGACTAACGAAATTTACATTATATGATAATTATTTTAACGATCATTAACATATTGGCCATTGGGTGGTCATTTTTTTGGTGAACTAACTTAACCATCATTTATTTTTGGAGGACAATATAATATTTTACATATTTTTTAACTCCCAATAATATTTTCATTGAAAAACTAATCTTATTCCCAATATTTTAAACTTTGAAAACTGTAAGTACACTAAATTAAGGTTAGATAATGAGCAGCAACATGATAATAAAGTTGTTTATTTTGTGAACGTGATTAGTTCATCAAATCATAAAAACTATTTCTATACATATTTATCCTCCTCATATATCATTAAGTGGATGTCTCATTTATTGAATCACCCTTATTAGTCCACAAAATTCAAGTTATATAATAAAATTTAAACAAAGTTTATCATCAATTATTTTTTATTCAAACATAATAACTTTACATTATTTTCTTTATTCAACACATCATGAAAGTTTCATGATGAAACATGTAACTAAAATGAAATCAAATTGGAAATGACAGCATGTAACTTACCAAACATACAACAATAAATAAGGCTATCAAAAGTAAGATATCTTCTCCATTAATGAAGAGATAAGTGCTACACAATAACACACGAAATGTCACATATAATAACACTTTTATCCTTTTGTTTACTATAAAATTATATTTTTACCATTAAAAATAATATTTGCATCTTTATTAATGGAGAGAATATTGTTCCACTATCACTCATCTTGTGAATTGTTCTACTTCAAAGAATGAGGGATATCGTGCACAACGCTTAGACAAAACAACCATGCAATCATCTTTAGGGCAAATAGTAGGTACATAAGCCAACTCATCACAATCACTTGTTCTCTCCCTCTTGAAATCAATCAACACTGTGAACATTGCAATGAACAAAACCAATTGATTCAAAGCATATCTCTGACCCACACATTGGTGTGAACCAGCCCCAAACGCCAGAAAATTCCTCTTATATACTTGATCCTCTTGTCTCTCCGTCGAAAACCGGTCTGGGTCGAAGCGGTCCGGTTCAACGAACCCTTGAAACGATGACTCGAGTGTCGATGGGAAAACGAGTGCTCCCTTTGGAACTGTATAAGATTCTGTTAATGGGAAATCCTTTGCAGCAATGTGTGGTACAGAAAATGTTGGTGGTCGGTATCTTACAACCTCACGCGCCACCGCTTGTGTGTAGTTCATGTCCCTGAGTTGCTCGACGGTTATTAGTGTGTCTGACTCAGGCGACCAGACTCCGGTGACTTCTTCTCTCACCTTTGCAACCACCTCCGGGTGCAAGTCTAGCATTGCCACCGCCCATAGCAGCGATGACACGGTTGCATCTTGAGCTGCAAAGAAAAAATCAAACAAGTAACTACCGATCTCGGCGTCGGAGGAAAATGGTGGCGGTGATGTTTCTCCGGCGAGCTTTGCTTCTTGGATTTCACGGAGTGTGTCTTGGACCCAGTAGTCAATGAGGCATGAAGGTTCTTCACCTTTCTGCATTCTCACTTTGCTCAACTCTGTGCATGTGGCTAGGGTTTTTTCAAGACGAAAAACTGAAAGTCTTCCTTTTTGAAATGCAGTTCCCGGAAGATCTATTGGGAAACTAGTGAAGGCTTCGTTGAACAAAAAATAATCATGCTCGAAGCTCTCGCGGGCTTTCGGGCCTAGGTAAGGGCCCAAGAATACGGTTTCAGACATGTCTAAGTTTAAGTCACGAGCCAAGTTACGGAGTGGCATCGGGTTAGGGTATTGATGCTCTGATAGCTTGACCCATGTTTTGAGATGCTTGAGGATTATGATTTGTTGCCAAGTGACATATGTCGAAAGGGCGTTTGGGGTGAAGTTGGGAGCGATCCTACGACGAAGATTCTTGTGTTCTTGGCCCATCATGTAGATAATGTTACGTTCACCGAAGAGTTTCTTTCCAAAGGGGAAGCCCACAAATAAGAATCCATCGGGCCTAACATTGGCGAAAACTTTGTGGGAGAGTTCGGTGTCTCTTATGAAGACAACGAACTTTCCGGAGATGTAGTTGGCAGAAATTCCTAGGTTGGTGGACTTAGCTAACTTAATTTGGTGAGCCCAAAACTTGGTGGGGTTACGGACCAATGAAATGGCATTGCCAAAGAAGGGAAACACAAGGGTTGGGCCTGGGATGAAGCGTTTCTTCTTAAAGTAAAAGATTTGTTCATATAGGATAAAGAATAGGATGAAGCAAATGAAGGATTGGGTTAGTTGAGTGAATGAGAAGGGAGTGAGAGTGATCATCTTGTGTTGGTGAGGGTTGTTTTTGTTGGCAAATGAAAAAGTGGGAATGTGAATTTATAGGAAACATTGGAGGAAATATGCTGGGGAAAGCTGATAAATTAAGAATGAAGAGTTTTTTATACTATCATTATATCATTCGCTATTATTTTTAATCATTGTTTGTTCTTAGTTAAATTAATACAATGAATGATAAATGATATATTAACTATGTACAAATTTTTACATTGTTAGTATATAAATTTTAAACTTATAAATTAATAATGATAAAAGGGAAAAATAAGTAAAGAAGGCTAACGAGATTCTCTCCCGTAATGGAGAGAAAATACTAATTTTATTCTCAGTTTGAAGGATAAAAATAACATTACAAACATAATATAATGATATAACTATTATTTTATTTTATTTTTTACTCTATTTTATACAACACTTCACTCTATTGTTAGAGAGGATTCTAATTCATATAATATATATAATAGTTCTTCAACATTCATGGTGTAATCACTTTAAGAAAGTAGAAACTAGAGTGAGACCAGCCCCATATCTTATAATTAATACTTGGTCTCTAATTTCTATAAATAAATAAAAAATGATGTAATACTCTTATCTCTTGAACTTTCTCATTCAACCCTTCAACTTTGTTCAAAAACTGACGCTCCCTTATCTGTTTTGCAACACTCCACCGCGCAAACACCTTGTAAATATTTTGTTCAGAACAGGAACTACGGGTGAGCATGGCCCGGTTGGGATGGGTTTAGGTTTGTCTTTATTCGGCCTTAAATATTGGTTGGGTCACTTTTTTGGATCTGGATTCGGCCTTATACCCGAACCTAACCCGACCCTAAATAGCGATTGAGTCCGCCTTTAAACCCGACCTAGACACTAGACCCGATTAAATATAATGCATACTTATTTTAGAGAAAAACTTCTCAATATTATTTATTATAATATTAGTTGGGTCACTTTTTTGAACCTGAACCTGGCCATAGACTTAAAGTTAACCCAATCTTAAATAACAACTGAGTCTATTTTTGGAACCCGACCCTAGACCTGATCAAATCCAATCTTATTTGGACTCAATCATGATCGGACCATACTAAATGAGCGGGAAGGAATGGGTCCTGTACACCCTAGCTAGGAAGGTCTAATACTCAATAAAGATATTGACATGCAACATGAAAAATTTAACTATCCACAATTTATTTATTTTTGAATAAAATAATGTTAAAAATGATTGAACTAGTGTTCTGAGAGAGAAAAATATATACTAACAATATAGAATAATTGTATTATTAATTTATCATTCTTCATTTATTTTTAATTATTATTGATTTTGAAAAAACAATAAAATGAATAATGAATAATACACTAATTATATATAAAATTTAAAACTATGGGTGCACAAATGTTGGAGTGATATTCTAGTAATAGACTTCATGTAGCATGATCCCAACCTGCCAACACACGTGATATTATTTGACTTTAATTTGAGTAATGTTATATTCTTTACTAAATTCTTATACTTACAAAATATTGACATATGTTACTTACAAACCAATTATTAATAAATAAAGTATCATTTTATGACATATGTTATTTTTGTGTGGTTAGAAGGAGGATTTAGTAGGAAAATATATCATTCTCCTTTTAGTTTATGTGTGGGACTGTCCATGATGTAGTTTTGTTTCTATATTTCTCATCCTCATGAAAATGATATATTCTTCTACTAAATCATTATACAAATTCTCTTACCCTACAAGGAAGTGACAAATGTTATAAGGTGATATTTTATTTATTAGTGGTTAGTTTATAAATGACATATGTCACTTTCTCGTGCATAGGAGAATTAATATGAAAATTTAGTAGGAGAATATGACATTACTTTTTTCTTCGTGGAAAAAAAAAAGAAACCGTGATTGACTTGATATATATTAAATAGCATATCTTTTAAAGTCTATTACGGCACCGTTAGTCAAGAAGCCATTGGGTGTAATGTTATCCAAGCGGTGTCGATATGAAATTTTATACTTTATAATAACGTATCACCATTCATCAAAACTATGTCCAACCTAGGAATAGGTGATAAATTTGTAATAATATAATGAGAAAACACTTAATTCATAAGATATGAATAATTGCTTCCCACAAAACGATTGATCATAGAAACCAAGCACTGAAATCAATTAGGTAAACTTCTTTCTTCGTTTGAATATGTTTGGAACGAGAAAAAGAATAAAAAAAGTTCATTATTTGGACAATTTTGATTATTTTGAATAATATTATTTTTGAGAATTCACGGTTCAAATATTGATGAGGTATTGAAACTTTTTTCCTTCACTCTTGAAATACCTTCCGTACTTGTTTTTATAATTTCAATTACTCCTTTATGAAATGGGTGATACAATCTTCCATTTGTTTGTTAATTTTAGAGATTTGTAGGTGAGAGTATATTTGTTCTCCTAATTTGCTTTATTTTAATAAATTTTATGGCTGATAAAAATATTAATTCTATATTTCATTTTCAGAATAAGTCTAAAAATACATATTAAGAAATACTATTAATTTTGTTAAAGTTTAAAAATATAATATATCATTTTCCTATTTTATCCTTCCAAAATTCATTCTTATATCTCATCATTTACTTCCTATGTAAGAACATTGAAAATAAACATTTAATCGTATGATGAAATTATAAGTATAGAATAATTTGGTAACAATTTTTTATTGTCTAGAACACTTATTTTGAAACGAAAAGATAAATAAATAACTTACACATGATTGATGCCTTATGGTATTTGTCATTTAGGTTACTTAAATGTTTTCCTAGACTCCTTCTCATTGATGGTTAAGAGTTAAGACATATCTACTCTACTAAGATGATATAGAATATCAAAGTTTAATGATGATGATAATATTGATAGGAACATAAGTGTCAAAAACTTCAGTTACATCCATTATTTTTTCCAAATTATCTTTTAAAACTTTAACTATCAATGAAATTGATTTCTACATTTAAGATTATGTTAAATTAAGAATGTGTAATTTTTTAAATTAGACTTTCAATCATTATTATTTAATTTTTTATATATCAGTATTACTGTATCATCTCCTTCTAGCTCTGAAATCTATTTATTCTTTTTTTTTTTGATAATTTGTATTTCATTGATGTACCCAAAAAAATTGTATATTAATGGTTGTTTTATTCGACCATTGACACTTGCTAACCTACATTATTGTTGTCTTGTTAGTGAAGTGAATATGATGGCAGCAATTTCTTATTAATCTGTTAGTCATTTAATATTATATTTATGTAGTAATCATAATTTCACTAACAAATAAATCTAAAATGTACTTAAAAGGAAAAGTAGTTCATAATAAATATAATTTTTTTAATGTATTGCTAGGGGAGAGGATGTGATTTCTTTCCTAATGACGTAGATTCCTTTACTTCTGGGGTTTCCTTTTATTGTTGCTATACAAAAAAGGAAATATAAATAAGCATATGTAGCATGAGTATGTGATGATGCAAAATAGAAAATTAGGACCAAACGTTGAACATGTAACATCTTTTGATGTAATAATACCAAAATAAATAAACATTTGTAGCATATGTATGTGACCGTGCAAAATTGAACATGCAGTATGCAGTTTGACCGTATATAGATTATATATGTGTGTATATTTTCAAGGAATTTGTTGCGTGTCTTCGAATTATAGTTTGCTACATGCCAACGTATATGAATATATTAATTTACACGATTACACATGGAATGATGATATCAAAAGAGGCAATGATGGATATTAAATGATCTAAAATATATTAGAATAGACCAAATAAGTAGTATGAGTGTAAATTTATGTTATAACTCATATATTATTAAAACAATTCCAGGATTTGCACATATGCATGCTTGCCTACGTACTAATCTTGGAGTTGAAATGAAGGATTGAAGTCTTCACACGCAGGCCTTATATCATAATGAGGTTATTAACTTTTCTACATTGTTGGGCTCTGATTTTCCTTCAAACATCGATTCATGATGTTTTGGAGTTACTATTATACTTTTTTGTGTGCCTAAAAATAGAAAACTTTATCTCTTATCCAAATTGGATAAAATAGTCTTTAAAAAGGGTTATTTGTTCGGAAGTCGATAACAAATTAAGAAAAATATTAGCACAATTTAATACTCTTGAATTATTTTGTAAAAAATTTAAATAATAAGAAAAAAATGTATTTTATATTATTTTTTGTCTGATGATAGTTATATTTTGGTCATACGTATTTCTAGATGTAATATGGAAATCAAATTACGTAGATATAACACATCAACCTTGGCATGAGACCCCTTTGGGCCTATGAATTTATTGAATGTGTCACTCTTCAAGTTTAAATACCCCTACAAAATTTTTATTCTCCAACGAGTGAGCTTCCGTGACTCAAACCTATGACCTCGAGACTTAAAGTCATTGATTTCATTCAATCATTGTCACTAAGCTAGGGTACACATATGTTGTTCCGTAAATTGAGTCATTACATGTACCATCAGCTGTAATTGGGTAGAAAATAAATAATTATGCATTTTTTTATCTTAAAAACATTTTTTCAACCAATCATAGGTTGGTGGTTCATGAAGTGACACAACTTATGAGATAACAGATGTGTACTAACTTATATCTATTTTGTACATAAAAAATAGTTTTCTACGTTTAGCTGCAAAAAATATAGTGGCGACTACAAAACATTATAAAATTGATGTTCGATTAAAAATCGAGGTGCAACATATATGTATCGGGGCTCACACTCTAAACACACCTCTAAAATGCTTTTGAAAACAAACACTCACTTTTTCTTATAGATTTTCAAGTTCACCAATTCTATCTTTGGAGAAGTGAAAATTTAAAGTAATACCCAAAGATCTCGAATATGATTCAAAACAATCTATGTCAAAGATCATAAAAAATGTTAAAAATGACTAATGACCTATATTTGATTTTTTTGGATCATTAGAAGGACCAAAATTTGTCTGTAATATATTTTTAAATCAGTTTAGAAGATAATGGCTTACCCGAAAGTCATTATGTTAGATGAGAGGTGTTATTACATTGTATCCAAGCAATGAATTGATAAATTTATTACCAATTTTATAATTATTTATTTAATTATCTATGTGAATTGTTAGTACACTATACCAGAGTTATCGTTTGACGACACTTATTTTAGATGTATAACAGTGCTTTCACGCGCTTTCTGTTTGACCACAATAGTATATGGTCATATTAACAGCGCTTCACAAACGTTATTGTATTGATTATATACCACAACACAACACATAAAAAGCATTGTCATATAGTGCATCAATACAACAACGCCTCGTCCACAAAGAGTTGTCATATAGTGGATGAATACAACGTCAAATCGTCCACAAAGCGATGTCATATAGTCTTACATAAACAACGCATTTTATAGGTCTTATTAACATCGCTTTTTGTTGCGCTATTGAAGTTCATATGTTTAACAGCGCAATAACATAAAAGCGTTGTTGTATTATTCATAAATTTTCTCAAACATCACCTTAATATAACAACGCATCACATGCATAACGCGGTTGTATTAATAATGTACCACATAGCTTTCTATAAAAAGCGTTGTTGTAGTTATCCTTTAACTACATTGCATGTCAGGGCTTTCCCTAGAATTCGCTGTTGATTTGTATAAATTAATATCTGCATATACATTTATTAGCATAACATACATTCTCAACAACACAAACATTTATACATTCTGAACAACACAGATACATTAATACAAGTCAGAAGTTTGTTTTATTAAACATCAATAAAATAAAAAATACAAACAATGAATCTCATACCAATTATATTTTGATAGAGTACATAATTATAAATAAAAAATTAAACAAATTACAAAGAAACAATATTATACAAATTATAAACAATCAAAATTATACAAAGACAACTTGCATCTATTTTTTCATTTTCTTTGATTGTTTTTGTCTTTTAGGGTCATCCTTGTCTGGAGGAGCATATTGATTTACCCAAAGTCCTTCATCATGATCATCTCTTGTATATAAATCATCAACCGTAGTTGGTCCACTCTCACGCGACTGATATGTCCCAAAAAAGGATCATCTTCATCAATATCTTCACATTCTAGGTCATCAATATTATTGACGATAATTTTGTTAGTTAAAACAACAATGAACCATTTCATATCAGTTGGGTCACTAACATAAAATACTTGTTGAGCTTGAGATGCTAGAATAAATGGCTAATCTTTATATTCTGGCCTATTAAGATCCACTTGCATGAACTCTAACTCATCAACTCGGAAGCCATTGTTGTTATCAACACACATACAATAAAAAATCGACATCCTAAACATTGTGTAATCCAATTCTCATATGCGATCAATCACTCCAAAGTATGACATGTTCACATATATTGGGTTTCTATCTTTTGCACTTGTCATGTGTAAAGTTCGAGCAACAAGAGTCACACCACTATTTTGTATTTTACTTTGCTCATCTTGTTTTTTCGTATAAAATGTGAACCCATTAATCAGGTAACCAGTGTAGGATAAGACATGAAGGATTGGACCATTGGCCCTAACCATTTCAATCTTTCGGAAACCGAATGTGCATTTATATTCAACTCCTCGTCAGTGTGATTTTTTAGCCACTTTATAAAACATCGATTATGCTATTTGGAAATCCAATTTTCATTCTTACTTGGGTAACACTTTCTTAGCACCTCCTTGTGTGTTTCAACATATGGCTCAACCTCGTCGACATTATGTAAAACATATAAGTGCGCTTGCTCCAATTCGGTTCTTGTTATAGTAAATATTTCATTCCCAGTAATACCTTCACCAAAT
>NC_032024.1:4673688-4700920 GCF_001865875.1 Lupinus angustifolius
CCTTGAAGAAGAAGCATAACCTAGTTATGGTTCCTCAAACTTTTTTAGGTAGAATTGACTGTATTCCAATAGGCAATAAATGCTCCATAAGTACATGATAATCATGAGGCTTAAGACCTTTTAACTTGAGATCTTTTATTGATACGAGGTTCTGAATGTTGGAAGAGTATCCTTCTGGAACTTTAACACCATGAATAAATTTACAAAATTACATTTTCTCCTTCCTCGACAAAGTATAAGTTGCCGGAGGTAGAAATGTATGTTTTCCCTTCATTATTGGTCTCAATTCCTTTCTTATTCTCATACTAACCAAGTCCAACCTTGCATTCAAGCCATCTTTGGTCTTACCAGGGACATCGAGTAAGGTACCAAGGAGACTTTGAAACACATTTTTTTCAATATGCATAACATCGATGAAATGTCTTACATATAATTAACTCCAATATGACAATTCAAAGAAGATTGGCATTTTCTTCCACCCACTGGTAACAATTTCTTTCGCAAAAGGTTTACCAAAGTTAGTATTCAAACTCTTTAGCTTTTGAAATAATTGGTCACCTGTCAAAACAAAGGAGCACGACCTTCATTGTTTCCATCAAGTACTTTTCTCCATCGTCGATAGTGATGATCTGAAAGCAAAAATCTACGATGGTCAAGGAAGACATTTTTCTTATAGTGTTCCAACCTCATTGAATGAGTATTGTCTTCACATACATGACATGCAAAATGCCCTTTTGTACTATATCCAGACAGATTACTATATGCAGGGAAATCACTGATTGTGTCAAACAACAAAGCCCTCAAGTTGAAGCTTTCTTCCTTATACGCATCATATAATTTATGACTGTCTCTCATATTTGCTTCAAGTCTTCAATTAATAAAGCCAAATATATGTCTATGTCATTTCCCGGTTGTTTAGGTCCAGAAATTAACATAGATAAGAACAGATATTTGCGCTTCATGCATAGAGAAGAAGGTATGTTGTATATCACCAATATCACTGACCATATACTGTGGGAGCAACTTTGAACACTATAAGTGCAAAGGAAATAGTTTTGATCATGTTGACAATGCTTCTTACCGTATGTGTTGTTCTATAACTAAAAAAGAATGAATGAGAGATAAGTATTCAACAACGCTCTTTTGTTCATGCGTTGTTGAATTCAACGAAAGCAACAATGATTTTTTGAGAATGCGTTGTTGAATTCAACGTAATCAACATCATATTGTTAAAAAAACACTGTTGTATGGGTATAACAATAACACAATCATACAAAAGTGTTATTGAAGACCATTATTCCTAATTCTACAAAGTTACGCATACAACAGAAAATATCCTGATGCATATGGAAACATAACATAACAACAAAATGAATGCATACAGAAACACCAAATGACAACTATATGAGCACAACTAAATTTTAATTGAATTTATATATTGAACATTAATTACATTATTTACATACACATATATTACATACTTTGACCATTATTCTCTAATCTGATTGACTTGGTCATCTGTATATGATTTGCCAACAAACTTGATTTCATTAGTTGGCCACTGCTGAATGATCTACTTCATGAATTTCAGCACGTAATAGCCGCAATCTACATCGTTTGTTTGGCGAGGGGTCTACAATTAAAATGAAGTAAACATATAAGTATAACATTAGTTGGCCACTACACATATAATTGTTTGAGATGATTTGTGTCAATACCATTATACAAGTCCACTTGATTTTGTTGAGATTTGGTAACTTGTTTCTACCACGATTATTCAATTTGTAAACTTTCATTACACTAAACAATAAAAATTATACTTAATTAATAAACAACTAGGAAAGTGAAAGTGTAACCAAAAGTTTAAATGAGTAGTTCAGTTACTTAGAAAATATCTCTTTCATAGCGACATAGTTGTTCATATCACCACGTGCCAATGAGTCAAAGTAGTATATTTCTTCATTGACCCAATTGATGGCAACCAAAACCCATTGTTGCCTAACAAAACATATGTACATAGTTAGGAAATGTTAAGCACAACAAACATACTAAAGAAAGAAATATAAAAGACAATTACAAAATACTCACCCGATATTAAAAGGTGAAAGAAATAAATCTGTATCTTTGTTATGATGATGAGATTATCTGTATTTTGTTCTGTTTTTTCCCAATCTCATTTTTTTTGTGCGACATCAAAGTGGTAAGGTGTGAGGATATGAACATCACATTTTTTCTTATTTAACTTAATAAAACTTTCATACAAGTACCTAATATATTTAGCACAAATGTTAGTTAATTATAACACACCGCCATGCAAAAGAGAGAAGTTAAGAAATCATAATTTATCTCATATATATACATACAACACTTGCACCTATACAATCACGTTTATATACATCCCAGACTTCACTCATGTCAACATATTCATCAACATTATCCTCGTAGACTTCCTTGGAAATTGATATAATTATCATATCATCTCTCATCTTCTTTACATGATCCATTAGCTGAGTACAATAGTTGGTAGTCTTTTTGGAGCTCACATCCCCAGTAGATGGCTTTGAGCTCACATCCCCAGAAAATGGCTTAGACTTTTGGAATATTCAATAAAAACATATCAATTATAGATCAATATATATAATATGAGTGAACATAAGGTGAAAAATCATACCTTAAGAGGAATTACTTGAACAAGGTCTATTGGCCAAGCCTCAAAAGTGCCTATAGCCCCTCCAACTGTGAAGATATCCTCATCGAGAGGAATTGGCAGCAACACATTATCATCGATTGCAATGTCAATCGAGACATTCATATGATGGCGTGGGATACGTGCATTATGTAGCATAGCATCAGCCAACTTATGCACTTTCCCAACACCAACTACTCGACTGATCTCCTATACGTAAGCTAAAACATACAATTAGTTAACGACTAAATTAAAATAAGTTAACTAAATTACCCCAGGAATGAGAATCAGAATGAGAATGTTGTAAGGTGTAGGTGTAGTGCAACTCTAATTGACGATTGAAGGAACAGTGTTAGCATTACTAGCTAGTCGTTGCCACTCAACTTCCTTCGCCTTCATTGATTGCTCAAATTTCGTTGAAACATTGTATGATGCCATCTAGTTGATTTTGAACCTGACTCTTTTGGGCTTTGGTTGCACGCTTTGGATGGGGTAAAAATGTTCATTGGCTAACCCCAAATCCTGCACCTCGAATACGACCAGGGTAGATAGGCAGTCCTAGTGCCTTGTCAAGTATTATGCGACTATACAGGTTTGCCTCTTTTTCTTTTAGGGCAACTTGACAAATCAAGAAAAACATAATGTTAATTAATTATATTTTGATAAATAAAGTATAATTAAAAAATATGAGCACTTACAATATGTCTTGCCACTTCTTGAACTTCCTCATTGTCGATGACATCATCCTTGTTCTTACGGGAACCCACCAATAGAACATCGAGTTCTACTCCATGTAGAGTCATAGGTGTATCACTTTTGTTCACCAAGTAACAAAACAGAACCAATAATGTAACTAGATATATATGCATACAAAACATAACCAATAATGTACAAATTAAACTGTAGTAACAATTTAAAACACATATTAACGATAACGTTGTTGTATTGACCTCTTCAACAGTGCATATTAACAGTAGTGTTGTTGTATTGACATCTTCAACATTGTATATTAACGATTGCACTGTTGTTGTATATCCAACTGTACACTACTCATTTTATGAACACGACCTCTTCCACAGTGCATATTTAACATAGCGTTGTTGTATCAACATCTTCTACAATGCGTATTAAGGATTGCGTTGTTGTTGGATATCCAGCTGTTTACTACTTATTTTCATTAACACATCAACAACGCTACTGAGATGTTCTATTGACAATGCTATCTGAATTATGCGGTGTTGAATAGAATCTAATTGACAACGCAGTCGTAATTATGCGTTGTTAAACTGAACTCATTTTCCAAATTAACAGCGTATTCGTAGTCATGCGCTGTTAAATTAACATTTTACATAACTGGAAAATATTTATACAACATGAATTTACGTAAATTAACATGAAGTTGCCATGAAGTAGATATATTACTATATAATTGTGTTTATTAATACAAAACTGGATAAAATATTAAACATTACATTTGGTTAATTTGTTTTTGTATTTATTAAGTATTGATAATTTGTTTATAGTGTTTATTAATAAGGAACACTGCAAAATTATTAAAGAGAATAATCATCTAAATAATTAACAAAAAACAGAAATTAACATCCAAAATAATTGTTTCATTATTCATTTAGAGAGGCAAAATGCATTATAATGAACTAAATTGTTTGGTACATGGAAATATAATGAACTAAATAATTTGGTAGAAGAGGAAATAATTTTGTCAACAATTTTTTCTTCGACTCCTCTGTACAAATCTTTTATAATAGTTTATTGATTTCCTTTTAAAATTTGGGTATTTTTGTCATGAAGGAAATCAATGAACTTAATAATTGCTGTAAATGATGGAAAAAAAATAATTCATTGATCATTTTCCTTTTATCTCATCTCAATTGAAAGAGACCAAAATATTGAAAGAGATCAATCAATTGAAAGAAATCAATGAAGTAAATCTTCATCATCTAACGCAAATCTTGTATAACAGCCACCTTCCTTCTAAAATCTGGGTCATTTTGCAAAATTAAAACTTGTTAAAAACCTCATTGACATGATTCTGAAACAGAAACATAATTTTTTATTTGACTCCCCTATACAAATCTGAGTGTTTTTTTCTCTTTTTCACTCTTTGCAATATTGCCCTTTTTTTACTACTTTCTGTTTTCTTCCTCCTATCTTCAAATCTTAGTTCTCTTTTTTTTACTACTTTCTGTTTTCTTCCTCCTATCTTCATGAACATACTCTTATAGAAACACATACTTTTAGGCTCTTAGCCTACTGATGAAATAGAACATTGAGTGAACCACAATATTTATAGATGATCAATCATTAATATTTCAAAAAACGAAGAGACGTATAACCACTCAACCATTAATATTTCAACAACCAAGAAACGCATAACCATTCAACCATTAATATTTTAACAAACGAAGAGACGCATAACTACTTCACCATTAATTTCTCGAACGCTTAAAAAGTCGTAAAACATCAACATCGCATAATTAAGCAAGTGCTGTTACTATGTCATGTTCAACATTGTTTCCTTACATATGAGTTGTTGCATATATTCACATCAACAACGATTTCTATCAAATGCGCTGTTAAAAATAAATCATTCAAGTCAGCGCCGCTAACGTTACTGGTGTTCAACAGTGCATTGTCAAGAATGTGTTATTGAAGTTACACAAATTGATAGCGTCTGCTTTATTATGCGTTGGTGATGTTCTTCCACCTTATTTTCAACAGTGTCGTTCAAAGTTGTGTTGTTGAATGACAGCTGTTTATTACGATTAAAATTTTAATCATATTAACATATCGTAATTAATATGATTATAATTATTTTTACAAAATTCATGTTTTTAAATTTCAAGTTAATCATATTATATTAAGTACTATAAAAAATATTTTCTGTTTTTATAATTTTTATTTTTAATTAGATGTCACTTTATAGTTAGACTGAGACACAAATAAGACATAAAAAATAAAATCACGTGTATGAGACAGCATGACCTTTAGGAGATATGATAGTAATGCCGCTATCCAAAAAAAAATTGAAGTGAGTTGATATCGTTTAAAAGGAAAATTTTAGCATTTGAAAACTAACTATCAAAAAGTTATTCTAGGACTCTTTCAAAACGTTACTTCAACTAGTAGTTTTTAAAAGGAAACAAATACCACTTGTCTCAAAATAATTACTTATCTTATCAATCAAATTCCAATAACTAGTATTAAATGTTAATTTTTATTTTTATGATTTTTAATTTTAATTAAGTGATACTTTTTAATTGGACTAAGATACAAATAAGTAAAAGAAGTGGGATACATAGTCTCCATTCTTCAAAAAGTTACTTCAACTAACTTTACAAAAATCATAAGAGTTTTCAATAATTCATATCACAATTTTACCTTTTATTTTATCAAACTACATCAATTACCTTAAACTTGAATAAATCTTATCCGTAAAATTATTTTTAATATATATTCCATAAGGTAAAAGTCACAATAATAATTAATCTTATAAAAGTAAACAATAATGATAGTATCATACATTATTAATTTAGTACAATTAGCAATAAATTAATTAATTAAATATATTGTTACATGTCTTTTAGACATTTAATAAATAATCAACTACTTTCACAATTAATTTTACTAGACATTTTTAGTCTAACCAACTACAAACTTTCTACTACTTTTACAGAAATAGGGTACACCACAATTACAAGTTAATTTTGTTGAATAGAACGTAAAACTTCTCATCACTAATGAAAGTAAAAAAAAATGGAAAAAAATACTTCAAAATTTGACAACCACACAAAACATCAAAATTTTAAATCAGGCAGGAGAAAACAAAGATCTTTAGACAATAGAACTTTTCACCAAATTCCTCTCACCACTAATAGCCAAATAAGTAGTATCAAAATTATCAACATGTAGCCCCCAACCTCTTTTGGCCTACAAATATGATATTTTCTAATTTTTTATTTTACTTTATTTATAAGCTATTATTATATGATATCTTTTGACGTTATCGCAACCTTGGGGTATTTATTGAAACAAATTTACTGTGATTGCTTTTTATGATATGGGTTTTCTCCACAAGACTTTAAGCCACGTTTTTGCTCAAGGAGACACAAACACGTATCATTTGGACCAATCACTCATTACTATATGTGACTAGGTTTGTTTACATTGTTTGAAACTGGAGCTCTCATCTCCAAAAAGTTCTATATTAAATCAAATTATGATTCGTAAACTGAATATAATCCAAACATGCTGCTACAATGCGAAAATCGAAGGTAGCTAGGCACCAAAAAAGGAAGCATGCATCTAGATGAAGAAGAAAATGAGGATGCTCTTATCAAAACTCGGAATGAGAAGTTTCACATGAGAAACTCAAGGTTTATGCTGAAACAAGACCTATATAGCCACCAAGCAAAGCCAATAGAGATGATATTAAATATGCACCTAATACAATATTTGGTTCTCTGAACCCATGTAACTGAAGGTGGTGATGGAAGGGTCGCATTCTGAATAAACGCCACCCTCCTCCCTGAAAGCCCTTGTTTATCTTCAAGTACACCATCTGATAAATACAAGGAAAAAAAGAAGCAATAAACTGTTAAAATAAAGATTTATAGTCATGAAAATTCCAACTGATATCATCTTCTAATTTCTATGTCTAGCCAACAAGAAAAGTACACCTCGTTATTCGGTAATTGATATGCACACACACATATATGTGTGTACATTTTAAGTATGTATTTGATGAGAGATAAAAATTAAACAAAGGACAGATTTAAGTAGAAAATAGACGACTGACATTAATACAATGTGACTATCTACATGTAATACTCCTTTTTCTTTGTATAGTTTACCATGGGTGGAACTTAAAACTCAAGAGTCAAGACACAAATCATTCCTTTCCACTATTCACTAGCTATGCCTAGGTTGTCTAAGCGTGGCCGATTTTATTCCTTCACTAAACTCTCCCAAGTTTCAGTTTCATGGCAACTTGACGTAAGGCTAGAGACAGTTAGAGAGGTAGTAGCCATTTCTATCCAACTTGATGCATTAAAAGAAATGATACTGCCCTGCCACCGCAATACACTAACAAATGTTTTTACTAATTATTCAATTTTTTACGATAGAAATGTTGAAATGTGGGAAAAGCGCAGAATCATTGTCAAGGAAATTGAATTATCATCACTTGGATTATGGCATTGATGTGCTGATAAAGAAAGATCGGGAAGAGTATGATATATGGTATGCATGCATCAAAAGCATGGAACATACCTGAATGACAACTGATGATGCCTCAACGATGAAAATTCCAGAAGAAATGAATAGTGGGAAGAACATTCCAGTAGATGAAGCCATTGCAGCTAATGCACCACCAAGTGCTAAAGATCCAGTATTACCCATAAATACAGATGCTTTGTATCTGTTGTGAAGAAGAAATCCAACACAGGATCCAGCCATTGAAGCTCCAAATATACCAAGCTCTGGTTTGGCATGTATACAAATCAATAACGAATATATTAAATAAAAGCTGTTATAATTAAAAACCCACTATATAGTACTAATTATTACTCCACTTTCATGTCTAATTTTCATGAGTAGTTGAGGATTGAAAGATTTTGAAGTATAAGGGAAAAGCTCGAAAAACATAAAGTAATGCTTAATTGGAGTGCGAAAATGTCACCCAAAATTGTTTCACCAAAGCGACACTTAAAATGACCACAGGGAGTACTATTTACAATATATACTTTGTTTTATTCCCTTTATTTATTGATTCTATATTGAACAGAGGACTGGAATGATAAGTAGATAGCTGGTTTGGAAGTCTATAGCTGACTTAAAATATATGCTACTAACCAGAACATATTGGAAGCACAGCTATTGACATTCCTGTAAAAGCTAATGCAGCAGTACCTCCAGCTAGTCCATCAAGAGCGTCTGCGAATTTCATTCCATGTCCCACCGAAACAAAACAAAATGAAGTCAAGAGTTTGTAGTATCGTCCCAGATACACTAGACCCAGTGGTAATGGAACCAACATCTTCCTGTATTTAAGTAAACAAAACAGTAGAAAGAGGAGGTATGGGTTATTCAATACCTGGTCAATCAAACAGATAAATAAACAAGAATCTCATTTATGGGCACTATCACCTACATTTCACAATTAACTGGATTGAACATAAAAAATGTTCTTACAGGGCTTCAATTTTTTTCCAACAACTACTTTAAAGAACTTTCTATAACTCATATTTCAAGTGTGAAAATTGACAAGTAACATTTTGCAACAGCCCATGGAATACCGATAGTCCATCTAACCAACAAAGCATGAAAAACATTGCAATCACAATGCACCAGCACAATAAAGTACTTTATCTTTTCCGTTTTGGTAGCACCTAAAATCTAGTGACATGAGAGTATTTTACTCAGCATCACACAAAAGGTGAAAATACAAATTATGAACAAAAGTGTATTAACAATCAAATAAATAAGGAGAACTGAATGTTAAATTGTTAATACACTTCTATGCCATATCACACAACTAGTTCCCCAAGCTAGAAGCATGTTTGACATTTGTACATTTGAATGAGACCAAATGATGGTTATACAAAAGCAAAATTTTATATCATTGAAGCCAAAGTCCATTGATGTCATATATTCTACTAAATATGGTTGACAAGAAAGATAGAAACCTGACGTGTTATTTAACTGAAACAAAAAAGAAAAAAACTGTAATTTAAATAAATAAAAAAATTGGTTTAACTACAGTATTGAAGGGGGCAAAAGTTCATGTCAGCAAATGCCTGTAAAAATGCTTTTTATGAGAATCTGTGAGTTACCATCAGAAAAATGTTGATCAGATTAGTAACAAGAAGGTATACATGCCATAGGGTGAAGATATACTATTGATGTCCAACCAAAACGAAAACCACGTTCCGACTGCTCCCTGTGTGGAATCAAAATGCAGATTTATAAAAGTAAATGATTGGAAAAATTATTTATCAAAAAATGAAGTGAAACAAAAGCCTAATTTAATCCCTCAATAATTTTTGTTCTCAATTCAGTTCCCCGCAGATCAGTTTTTGCAATGTAGTGTCTCACATAAAAAAAATTGTATCGAAGTTGATTGCATAAGAACTGAGTTTGACGGGAAGTTTAGGTGAGGGATTAGACTGCAAAATGTAATTCTTGGAGGACTAAATTGATAGGACAATGTCACTGAGGGACCAAAATAGCATTTTCTTAAAAAATAAATAAGTTAATAAGAATGGTAACCTCCAAAAGAACTTCAGCAACTGCAGGCAAACCTCTCCTATGATTCTTGGTGAGGCTTAATATATCATTAAGTAAACCAACTGCTGCAAAGGCAATTGTTACACCAGCTGCCCCAGACACTTCTATAGACGAAGAACCGGCAATCACTTGAGCAACAGTTATACCAACAGGTATAAAAAACAAACCACCCAGTGTGGGTGTCCTCTTACTTGAGCGACGTCTAAAAGGCCCTTGTTGCTTGATTACATGGACAACTTTAAAACGACGAAAAATTGGGACACAAACATAGCCAGCAAAAGAAACCAAAACCGCTGATATGAGAAATGGACGGGTCAAGTAAAAAGGTGACAAGGGAAGTCTAACAATCCTCCATGCACACCAATCTACAAATAAAAGCACCATTATCAAGACACTTATGAGCCCCATAGTGATGAAAATGCCACGTTTGATCCTGAAAATACAATTATAAACTGAATTGAGTTAACATAACACACACAGAAATGGAAAGGCAATTATATTAAAATGAATGTCTAGCACTGACAAAAGCCTACACTTAAATGAAATCTTATGTTCATTTATACCGCACACATTTTTGATGTCTTGTAATCTTCAATTCTTCATCATAATCATAAAATATATAATAGCATAATACATACAATAGAGCTCTAATAATTTTTTCCAAGTGAAAAAACAAGGATATCCGAAATCAAACATTTGCACAAGTTCTACATGCTTGCCTATGCTTCTTGCGATCCCTCCCAAGGTTTGCAAAGCGATGAGCAGCCAGTGTTATTGCTTCATTATTTGATACAGAAACGGAAGGCAAATCAACATCATTCATTGGAGTTAGAAGGACTTCATCATCACTGTCTTCCCCGTCGCTAGATGAGAATGCATGTTCAAGAGAACTCTCATCAGCATTCCAATCATCAAGCATTGGCATGTCAAATGAATCCTGTAAAACATAATATGTCGTGATTTCAAATCAGTATAGAGTAAAGACAAATCACAATTAGTGACAAGCAATGACAAAAGGGACTCATAATGTTAACATATATAAACCCAGAAAAATGAAAAATGTATCCATGTGGAAATGGATACCAATTACCATGACATAGATATTTCCTCAATCTCACCTAAGAGTTCCACAAAAGTAACTAGTGGAAGAATCAAGAGTACCAGTTTACCAAAAGGCCTTTAAATCTATGTAGCTTCAAAATGATTATCATAATATATCTTATACCTATTTTATGGTATACTTCGAAACGTTTCCTCTATATATCTTTCAATTCTTCCATATCTGTCCTTCCTAGCTTAAAAATGTATTCACAAGGTAGTTAACATAGCAGTTATTTCTTTAAAATTGGAAACTATTATCTCTAAATTCAATTTTTGTGCACGAAGTTCCAACCTAGTGGGATCCGGTGGCAATATTATGGTGGCAAAATGTTAAGCACCTAGAGTGAGTATTGTTATGAGCATCAACATCCTAACATGGTTGCTGAACTCATTATTTTACATTCTTTTTCACATGTCTACATAATTTCACATCATTTAAGCGATTCAAACTCACTAATATTTTACTGCATCTCAACATCCAACAAAAGTTTCTTAATAGAAACTATAACTTACGTTCTCTATATTTTACACAGTTTTCACTTAAATAAGCATATATCCAAGGAAAATTTAAGCACATCATCATCTTATGGCGTAAGCAAAAGTATACCTCATCGAAAGCTCTGGTAAGAAGAACATTACGTCGAACACAGCACCTACAGGATTCTCGTTGAATAATCGAGAGATGCAACTGCAGAATAAAGAAAATAGCGATTAAACAATAAACAATAATAACATAAATCACGCATAGGTAGAAGAAGAAATACGTTGAAAGGAGAAGAATGGAAGTGGAAGGAGGAAGATGAAGGAAGAAGATTGAGGCGATTGGTGGAGGAACGAGGAGGGAGGTGGTTGAGAAAACGAGAGTGAGAAGAAGCCATAGATGCGAGAGATTTGAAGAAGAAAGAGATCTGAAGAGAAGGGAAATGGGGATGGAAATAAGAAAAGGAATATTCTGAGGGAGAAGAGCTTTATATATATAGAAAGGAGGGAGAGTGTCAAATGGAGGGGCTTAACAACTTACCAAATTTCAGATTCGTTTTTTTCAACTTAATCCATTTTCTTTCTGTTTCAGATCATTGCATAATAAAACTATTTCCTCACATTTTCTGCTTTCTATATTTAGTATATTTTTAAGAGTAAAAATATAAATATAAATTAAAAATATTAATATTATTATATAGCAAATTTTCTATATATTTTATTGTAAACTGTTATCTCGGGTTACATTGCTTAGCTTATACAATTTTGTTTAGAGTATAATTTAGTTCCACGAGTCACGATCAAAGCCTTTGGTAGTCAATAATCAAATGGATATCTGATTTTAATTTCCATCATAGACAATATTCTTCTGCGTATAATTTTTTAAAAGGTGCCAACTACGATATATATTTGATCACACGTTTTTTTTCTTTCTGTTTGTGTCTAAAGAGAAAGAAAAAGCAACTTCTCGTTCATGTTCATCAAAATAAATGTGTTCATTGTCAGGACAAGTCATTGGCCAATTACTGGGCATATGGGATGTGGCTCATAGGATTGTCGATTACATTCGAGAGGACAAAATTTGACCAATACAATTGTTGACCATGTTCGAATGACGGATCTAGTTATGGGAAAGGACGACACCAACATGATAGGCCAGCACATGCATGCTGGAAAACTTTCTTTCGCACCAAATGTAAGATCCCGTCACCTGACTATCAACGGGTTCACATTGTCTACATGTTAAAGGTAGTACAAGTTCACAATATTGTCAACCTAATGTTGTTGAATGGACAAGACCGTATTGATTACAATGATGGCACCTCCCTCATAGTACAAGCCAGTCCACCTCAATAAAAATAGGTGAAGCCACCCATAAAAGAAAAATAATGTATTCTCTTCATTTCTCTCTAAATATTGATTTGAACGTGAGAATACCTTTTCAAATACATATTCAAGGCATTCCAATGTCGGCAACAGTTAAGTTCCAACAATTAACCCAACCCCCGACAACCTCCAAGGACAGCTATGGTGGACAGCATAATAACCTAGATACCAACCCCTTTCCTACACAAAAGAATGAAAAATAAACAACCCTCTAAAATAGGTGTAAAAGGCAAATACAAAAAATATCAAGAGAGTATTGATTTTCCTATCCTTCGTTCCTCAGAACCATGTTCATCCTTATCACATGTTTTAACTTGAATAAAACCTGTAATTCTATGTTCAAGAGCATAATAAGGTTTGGGGAAATTTATTTTGGAGAAGCCTAAAAAGAAACACATGTGCAGGAGCATAATAAGGTTAATAGTTTGATGTACCTATCTCCTGCTCTCCTTTATCACTATGTAGGTGAATTCAACAGCGTGATAACTTTTTTGAGCCAGGCCTACTGCTTCAACGACAGTAGTAAACATTATAATGTCAATCAAGAAATTTTCAAACAATATCAGAGAACATAAGTTTTATATTTCACAACAAAAATACAGATTCATCAAGGTGAAGTATACCACAACAAAAATATAGTTTTATATATAACAGATACGTGCTCCACCAGCAATACAGGCTTTCACAAGATTGAGACACATAATTTAACAGACCAACAAACCCTTGAATGGTCAAGTCAAGCAACCACACTCAGTCCCAAATTAAAACTATGACATAACTACGACAAACAAAATGATGTTAAATACAATCCTTCATCTTGTGCCCAAATATTTGCTAGTTTGGAGGAGGGACAGGAGGTCGACCTCGTCCAACTGCAAAGCCACGTGTTCCATCTGGCATTCTTGGTCCAGGAGGTGGCTTAGACGCTTCGGCAGCATGAGTAGATGGGTTACTTCCATGGCCTGGAACCGTACATCAAGTTATCACAAAGAAAAGGGATGCAAAAATTAAAAAATAGAAGTAGGATGGAACTGGAACCAGAGGAGTAAAGATACCCATTCCATTTATGGCACGATATTTGTGTTTCCTTGATCTTCCTTGATTTCTATACCCCTGCCGACCTGTATCCTTTGGCAAATGCTCACCATCCTGTAATGAAACGAAGCAACAGGTACCAATGTAGGCTTAAATCATATTCAAAAAGTGTCTACTGGTTTTGCTAAAAAACAGAGGATATGCAGCAGGTTGTTACATATGCCAGAATTCTGCATTATTATAGGGGAATAAGTGAATCAAAAAGGGTTGCATGCAGGAGACAACGGCTTAAGAGAAATCAATATGATTTATGATTTCTAATAGGAATGTGCAATAGTGACATGGAAATTCACTGTTATAGCGAATGGCACGTGGCATAGAAGACAAAATAGTGCACAAATATTAAATTCCAATATATTTAATAATTTCTAAGAATCTTTATGACATGGATACACAATATCATTGTGTTAAGCATTAAGAAAAGAAATAATTTGAAAATAAATTCATAATATGTGTGTTTGTGTGCACACATATGTGTAACTTGCATTGAAAACATAACTAAAGAAGTTGCACTAAAATAACTAGGATACTATCAAGTCTTGACATTTGGGACATACATGGTTATAAGAAACTATAATTTCCCCACTGAAAGAAAATATAAATTATCAAAAAGCTTCTTATCATTCACACACATAGAGGCAAGGCCAATGCTATTAGAGCTTAAAATTACTAGCAGATACGTTACAGGATGCTAAGGGTAAAAAACAAATGCTATACAGACCTCTTCATCATGTGTGTCTTCATGATGCTCATTTGAGCTATGATTTCCCTCATCTCCTTTATGTTCAGATACATGGCTAGAGCTGTTCTTCTCAGCAGCAGTAGATGCCTTCCAAGTTTGTTTGCTATGCCCCTGCTTCCCCTAAATCATAAAGCCATCATTAACACCACACCACTTCATGTCGAGTTCTCAAATGGAGATAATAAATCTGAACTGACCATTCGCTTGAGAGGTTTAACATGCATGCCATTTCTCCAGTCTTGTTCATCATTTAACATAGCCACCTAACCCAAAATTTGCAATGACTAATTTAATCGCCCCAGGACATAAAGGCCCAATGATACTACTAATTATTATATACAAAATGAAACTCACAGCTTTCTCAGCAGCCTCAATAGTCTCATATTCCACAAGAGCATGTAGCTACACAGAAGTAATACAGACAGATAATGTGAGTGAAAGAAAATTTAAATAAGGAAATAAAGACACTAATGACAGAGAAGAATATAACATGTATCAGCTCACACAATAAGGCTGGGACATATTATGCATAGTTTAAGAAAGAACACGAGAAAGTTTGTCTTATACCAATAACCATAACAAAACGAGATAAAAAAAGCAGGAAAATTAACCCAAGAATAATAATAATAACAACTTTTGAATACAAAACATCTAATCACAAATTCAAATATACATCAGTCTATAGACATACTACAGTCCTCCACATGAGTCACCAACATTGATGTTACTTTAAAAATCAATGTGGAAGGTGAATGATACTTCAAAAATGGCGCTCAAGTTGCAGCACAGCACTAATTCCTTTGTCACTTCCAATTGAAGACCAAAATTGTTATCCAACTAAACCAGGAAAAAATACAGTAAAAACATGCAAAAGGTGCAAACGATCCTAACTACTTCACAATAGAAGTATTTACTAGGTGGAAATTCACTTCGGTTAAGGCTGGAACTAGAAAATTGTAAACTTTTAGGTTTCATCAATCCTTAAAACAACATGAAGAATCAAGGCTGCAGGAAGTTTTCAGAGTCATCACCAAAGTGAGGATACAGACATACAGCATTGACAACAACAGAAGAGGAGTGAAGGGTCATGAGAAAGAACGAGAAGAGATTTTCTTTTCTATTATTTTTATTTTGAGATACTGGGTACAGTGGGGATTGTGAAATGCAATTATTGTAGCCTAATATGCGTCACCTGAGAAAGCAATCTTTGATGTGGTACCCTAGCTGGACTTAAGAGACTACAAAACCAACTACACGTGTAACCATATCCAAATTAATAAGAAACAAAAATGCAACATAAAGATTCAAAAGGGAAAATATTAAATACAGCCACATTATAATTAACTGCGGAGACATATATTCGAAGTTAAAACTCTAGTAAAAGGAAAAAAGTAAGATCACTCACTATTTAAGGCTAGCTGTTAACATAAGATGGTTCTGTACCTTATTGCTAATGAACTTTTCTTGCTTAATATGTTTTGCAGCCTCTGCAGTAGGACGTGGGTCATGAATGGTTATCCTCTTTATACTGCATATCAGAACACATTTTAACATAATAAGAGATTTGGAAGGACAGATACAACACCCTTAATGAAACTGGGAACAAAAGCATAAGTTAAGGAAGAAACCATACTTTCCAGCTTCATTGAATATTCGATGAATGTTCTCCTTTGAATGGTCTTCTGGCAAATTTTCTACTAAAACAGTATATAACTAGAGTACGAGAATAAGATACAGGACAATGTAAAACAGAATTTAATAAAAAGGAAAACAGAAGAAAAACATGTAGCATGCTCCTTGAAGTAGATACCTTATTGTCTCTAAATTGTATTTGTGGATTGAGCCTCTTAACCCTTTTACAATCACCACTCACAGCCTGCAGACCACATTTAGAGAAAATTTCCTTAGGACTTAAAAAACACAATTGCAATGCAGTTCATCTTGAGATAAAAAGGAAGGATGAAACATACAAGTAGTGAAGATTCCTTCAGTGCAGCAACTATAAATGAGTAGTCTCGAGTGAGCTTCTTCATTTTTCTAAAAGAAGCAATCACTGATATAGGAACTGCATGACCAGTATAAATAGGAATTACATGATAAGATAAATAACTACACGCATGGAGCTTTTGACAGATAATTGTTCAAAAATCTGAAAACTATCATATAACATCATTTATGGTATTCTAGAATATTTTAGAGTATCTTCACAGGTTTCTTAGGCTCCATAGTCAATAGCAACATTGGGAAAGATTTCTCGTTGTTATTATAAGACCGTGATTGGATATACATATGTTGGGTAAAAGGAATAATTTTCTCCTTTGCTTCGAGAATAATTTTGAAGCAAAAGTGAAGTGTTTGATTTGGTGCGCTCCCTGGCCACGTATTATGCACTGCAAAGAGGTATTTGTTGCAGCCCGACAGCAGCCATCACTGCACCTTAACTCAGCAAAGCAAATCTCACTTAAACTAAGTAGATCACAATTGTACCCTTAACCCCTTACTTTGACTGCCTCCTTCATTCCACTGAGACCTTCTTCCTTGCACAGCCATAAACGTAGAGGGATTTTCTCAGCATCCTTGCCTCGGTTTTATCCCATCAACAGTCACCCCCATTTCAACAAGTTCCCAGCAGAGTACACCTGTTTCGCACTCTCTGTGCTCTGATCTGGCATGTTTTCAGCATCCCAAACTTGTTTTCTTGCTCTACTACATCAGCTTCTGTTCAGCAACCTCTAACCAAACTCACTTATGCATTGTTATGGTTTTCGTTATTACTAACTTACTGTAATTTGTTGATTGTTATGCTTCAAAATAATGGTAATTGAATCCCCGAGTTATAAATTTTGAGTCCTAATAATTAATGTGTACGGAAAATTGTGTTTACTATATCTGTTATTTCTTGGTATGACTGTCTTCCCACTTGCCGTGGTTTTTGGTTCCCACTCTGCACCACAATCCAGGATTAACTACATAGTTTTTAAGATTCGTTTCTAATTGATATTTCATGATTTATTTACTTATTTAATTAGGATTCTTGGGTTTGTCTTCTGTGTCATGAATCAATCACATTAAGCTTTTGAACAATATTGTCAGTTTACAATGGTATTAACTGTCTTTCTCTTTTCATTACTACCTTAGCCCTAATCCTAGTTTCCTCGACAAGAATAATAATAAAGTGAATACATACTTCATTATATCACAAAAGCAAATAAGAGACATAACATTGTTGCATCACATTGCTGGAAAACGCTTACCAAACCCTTCCTTGTTCCTTTTGACGTAACCCAAGAGATACTTATCAGTAGGCAGATTTTCATCACTGAAATAATACTCCACCTGCAGTATCAATATAAACAATCCATTCACTTATCTAAATAAATAAAAAATCATTAGACAGCTAAGAGCAAAACTAATAATACAAAATGCAAAACCTAGTAATGTGAAAACATAAGATTTCTATTAAAGTCAAAATATGATATCATTCATAAATCATAATTCTGAAGAAAAAAACAACAACAAATTAGGCTCAATTTGGAATCAATAGAATCAAGTGCTTGAGCAAAGTTTCAAAAACATAAATAATACACAAATAAAGCAATTTGTTGAAAATAAATTGAAGAAATTATCGTCTAGCTTACCTGCTTAAGGATCTTGATTTTGAGATCATCCAAGGAGACATCGTTATCAACGACGTGATCATGAACCTGTTGCTCCTCATCAAGGTCATGTTCATGGTCATGTTCCTCGTGATCGTGGTCAAGGTCATGGTGGTGTTCTTCGTCTGAAATCAGAGAATGAAATTCAGAAGGATCGGTGATTTCGGCCGGAGGAGGCGAGGCCGCGGCGGAAGAGAGAACAAGTTCGCCGCCTTCCATTGAGGTGAGGGAAATGGGAACAAAATTTCCCCGCCTTGTTTTTTTTTCTCTCTCTACTCTCCACACTTGTGATTTCTCATCACACCCTTTTATATTGCAAATTAATAATACTACATTTTTTATTAGTATAACTTGAAATAACTAATATTTTTTATTTCGAAAGTAAAACCATACAATTCTAGATAATTATATTAATATATTTTACTTTAAGTTGGATATTATAATAAATACAAAAATTATAAAAAATACCCAATAAAAATAGTCTAATTATTTAAAATAAAAAATACAAATTTAATAATTAATATCATAAAACAAGAATGTGGATCAAAAGACACGAAGTGTCTATCAACATGCTAGTGTTTATAAAGTAGATCTGAAACATTATCACTTTTTGTTTATATTTTAATCGTTTATTTCAATTTATATATAAAATTTTAAATCATTTCTACAAATAAATTTGCTCAACAATTACTTAACTCTATCGATATAACTTTTTTATAACAACCTTCTAATATATATGAGAAATATCAACTTTGCCTTTTGTGGGATTTTAAAATTTTGAATTATAAACTTAAAATTTTTAATTATCAATCTAATTAGTGATGAAAGAATAAGAATATGTAAGTTTTTTAATTTCGTTATAATATGTTGTTTTTTCATATTCTAAGTTTCACCATACATTAATGAAAATAAGTTTGAGAGGTGGAAAAGTTTTTTACATTTAAGTTTCATCATATATTAATGAGAGTAAGTGTGTGAAGTTGACAAGTTTAACAAAATTCAATCAAGATAATGTTAAGTATGTTTTGTCTCTTTTGAAAAGTCCAAACATCATGCTCTCAAGTATGTTTGAAATATATGGTATGAGCTAGGGTTTTGTTTCCATGGTTGAGCACTTATGCTAGTCTTTTCATTTCAGATCTCCAATTATAAGAGAAGTGTATTTGTTGAGTTAAATGTCATTGATGTTTTGGTAGTAAGGCCTTGTTGAAAAGCCCAAAATTATCCAAACCTGAATCTCCATTCTTTTTTTTGCTTTGGTATATATTTGTGACAAACAATATGGTGCTTTCTTTTTATCAATGTCTTCACTCCAAAGAATCCACTAATCATTCATTTTACATATGCATCTCTGGCCTCAATCTCTATTCAATTATTTTCTCATAGCTTCATACCTCATGAATTTAATCCACTACAATTTTATACATCTTGTACATATTTAATGGGAAAGAAAAATTGAAACCCAAATTCTTTCATTTGGAGCTCAACAATTACTTCTGAAAGGGTTAAAGGTGTTTTATAATGTGTGTTTTGTAGTAAAAAGTATTTTTCATGCTTGCAATGAATAAATAACAAAGTTTATCTAGCTTTTGTGCGTTTGATTGAATATGAATCACTTCATTCATATTCATATTCTGCAAACACTCACTTAATCACCCACTTCATCTCACGGTAGAGAATCAATTCTACCAAGGATAAAATCTGAGATCCACATTACCTACTATAATACTATATTCAATGAATCACACATTGTAGCTAGTCCTATTCATTTGGATGTTTGACTCTGCAATTGAGTGAAATATTGAAAGCAGATATACTTTGGATTTGGAGATGCATCAAACTCCTTTAACCCTTTAGACTTTTTAGTCGCGTTATTGTCAAGAAGAAAATCTTTCTTCTAAAGCGAGTGTATTTACCCACAAAATAAAAATGACATTAATAACACATTTTCATTTCTAATAGCAATACAACAGATTACAATACAACAGATTTGGAGAATGAGTACCAAACTAATCATATTTTATACTCTTTTATGGTATTTTAATTACTTAATCAACTCAATTGAATGAAATTGTATTAATACATGATTAAAACTTAATTAGACACATACTTTGCAATATTGATTTGTAATACTTCTCTTCTGAGTTTCTAGGGTAGTTTGACTTATTTTAGTAATGGGATCAAAGTATAAATATTAGATCAATGCTTATTTGTGTGTGATTCTACCATCTAATGAGTTGTGTTTTATCCTCATCTTACTTATACCTTGTGAACATGACTAACTAAAACCCTTACTGAGATTGAATTCAACATACTCTTGATGTATACATACTGATTCACCATTAATCCATGAAGTTTGATTATATTTGAGCTTTGTACTTACTTTATGCTTGTTTTTAGTTTGATCAACTTCTTGCATGAAATTTGAATAAATTGCTTAAGTTCTCTCTTGCATTACTCTGAACTTGTATAACTCAACAAGTATACATTTTCTAGACATTGACTTGTATTATTTATCATCTCATGCATTTTATTTATTAGTTCTAGACATAGTGTTATTGTTGTGATTTTATAACTATTGAATGACATAGACTACTAGACATAAAGATATGTTTGGAGGTTCATAAAACTTAATTTTATCATTTTAGTTGCTAGACATAGAACTATTTTTGGTAAAGTGTTAGTATAGACCAAGACATTGGCGATTAACACAATTGAGATATTGCATTTTAACTCAAGTGGCATGCATGAATTATTAGACATTGATGCATGATTTTCCAAGTCATATTTCTTAATCTTATGAATTGAAGTTACTAGACATAAGACTTTCTTGCATAAGTTGCTAACTAAATAAGGCATTATCTTTTAGTAATCTTGAGGTTATTATGTGGATTAATCATTACCCAATGGATATAAAATAAGAATCAGGTGTGTACGGATAATGAATGTAAAATTCAATCCCAACTTCCATTCTCATTATATTACAAATTCGACAAATTGTGTCACCAATCAAACAATCATTTGAATCATAACTTAAAGAAATAATTTTTAGTTGAAAGCCTAGTATCTAGCAAATCCTTGTGGATATGACAACCTTACTCTTTACTTGTTTACGATACCGAGGTAGTTTATATTCCTATTTTCTAGTTAGCATGACTTTAGCCATATTCCTAACCGAATAGAATGCATTAGACATAGTGATAATAAGAGAAAAAGATGCATGTACCTACCATACAAGGGTTTTTTACATTATTAGTGCATCATACATCATTCATGATATTATATAATATTAATATATATCATTGACTCTTAAATATAACTGATATACATGAATGATAGATGAAATAATAACCATATATAAAACTTTACACATACATTACATAAATATTATACTCAATTAAATAAACCAGAATCCAAACTAAACCCAAAATCACAACACCAAGCCTTACTAAGCTCAACCCGCCAAGCTTACTTTTTCTATAAATCTAGACCCTCACATCATCTACCACAAGCCCACATAGAGAATTCATATCATCACTTCTAGTAATGTAATACACACTATATAATGCAATTCTAGTCTTATCGGCCTTGGTAGTGAAATTGAGGTTAGCAATTTGGAATGTAGAATTGGAATTTGGTCTATAATGAATGTTTTGAGCCTGGTCACCAGCAAAAGCCATAATAACATGAGGCTCTAATGCGAAACCTTCAAGGGTGGTTTGCTTTTCCCGAGCGACCGTTCTTACTTGAACCTGATTTGGCTCGCGGAATGTGACTTATATGTCATATCTACGTTTTGGGTATGGATTATGTGTGAATGTATTTAGGGGAATGTGTATGGCTAAGTATATGGATGTATATGGGTCATGGTTTGGTGAGGTGTCTAGGTCTTGGCTTGATATTTATGTGTATGGCTCGACTTGGTTGTGTATGCTTGTCTAGGTTTGTTTACGGGTTGGTCATGGCACTGTTTGGTGTTTAGTTTATGGGTGATCATAGTTTGGCTAAGGGTTAGATCAATGGCCATGGCTTGCGTAATTTAGCTAGGTATGGTCATGACTTAGGGTAATTTAGGTTAACTTCTTTAGGTGAATGTGGATAAGAGTGGAGATGAATGAGGCGTCACAAGCATAAGAGCTTAATAAGCCTAGGAGGTTCGCCACAAAGAATGATCCTTGATGAGAACTAGGATAGACGCTATACCAAGGAAGGTGATGAGTCTTAGAACGCCACAAACACAAGTGTTTGATAAGTTCAAGGGTAAGAGCCATGATTCAACTCAAGGAAAAATAAATTCGAAGTTGAACTCTAAAATCAAACTTGTCTTTTATTTATCAATAAGACTCAATACATATAGGGTGTGGCTGGCCGAAAAGGACTCCACTAAGATGCATAAAATTAAATGTTTGAAATTTGAAAAATAACATGTAAGACTAAGTTCTAAAGGGTGGTAAAATCCCACGGCTTAAATTTGGCATGGAGCACATAGTTGGTCTTTAAAATAAGGGGTCTTGACTTGGATATGTCACTTGAATTTGAAATGAGGATGCACATGGTTCACTTGAAGGGGTTATGGTCATTGGAATTTTAAATGCCACACAGCTTAGGCCTGGAATTTGGGTGGCTTGGCACTTGAATTCAAAAATGTTCATGGCTTGATCACGCCCAATAGAGTTTGAATTTGAATATGGCTTGAACAAGTTCACGCACCCAAAATTTGACCATCTTATCTTGATTAGATGAATTTTGCACACGATTTGTAATTGAGTTTGAATAGGTCTTGTTGGCTGAGCTAACTTGGTTCCAATTACACGCCCAAAGCCAATTTGTAATCCCCTTGATTTATGCTTACCCAATTTAGTGTGTGGCCAATTTGATCTTTATTTTATCTTCAAGCTAATTGATTAGGCTATCCAAATTTGAGGTGGTTGGGATTTGATCTTTTACTTTATCTTCACATTATTTTCATATCAACTTGAATTTGACTTCCTTCAATTAGTCTAACCGAATTTGATCTTCATGCTATCTTTGAATATGCGAATTTGAATTTCAACCACCAAGGATTTGATCTTCACACACCCAACAAATAAATTTGTCCATGCTAGCCAAATTGATCTTCACACGCCAAACAACAAATTTGACCATGCTAGCCAAATTTGATCAATTTGCAAAGTGATCTCCATGACTCCACACGGTAACCCTAAGTGGGTTTTGAATTTGAATTCAAATAAATTTAAATCAAGCCCTCCATGCCAAGCTTGCTCCACATGGTCAGCCTTGACTAGGTCTGGCCTAGGCCTAGCTACTTGGCTTGTCCTGCCTAGCCAGACCTTGTACATGCCCAGTTGCCCACGCTAAGCCATGCTAGTGCACACGCCCGATGCATGTGTTGATCCGCCCAGTGCCTTAACAAGGCTGGTGCACACACCCATTGTGCCATTTCTCCCACCTAGCTTGTTGGCTTGGCCAAGTGTGATGCACTTAACTACCTTTCACATGCCTAGGTTATTCTCTTGGCCACTAATGTGCCATTTTAAATGAGATTAAATAATTAATCCATCAACCCTAATGAATTTATTTGAAAAATAAAACTTGATTAAAAGAAAGAAACCTAATTACTTATTTATTTTAAAAATTAAATAAGCTAAACTTAAGGACATAAATGCCCTCCATAATCATGGTCCCTAGGTGGTTCTCCAGGGTGAATGATGTCTTTTATAAGCTTATCCTTGGAGGATTTGGTCCTTGCCCTAGGGCCCCTAGGTCTTGAGTGACCCTTGAATCAAGGGTTGCCCCTAGCTAATTTACATCAAGCTCCTTGCATTATATGTCATATTGTCAATTTTTGTGATGAAAAGAAATAAAAAAAAGTTTAATATGTATGCATTTTTTATATATTGAGTTGATTCTCTATCCTTTTATGTATATTAATTTTGTTTAATAGTAGATGATAATTAATATGCTTAAATTGGAAAAAAAATCTTACAGCTATTGTACATAGACTATTTTTTATAAAAAAATGTTAATAGATAAAGTTTTTATACCTTCAATATAGCACCAATTGAAGCATATAAACCAAACAAGTGCAAGACCAATGTTTGTATATCAGATCTCACAAGACAAAAAGAGGAAAACTTTAAAACAATAATCATATTAATGTAAATAGTGAAGAGAGAAATTACCATCTTCTACTGGGGTTGAGAGAGCCAAATGGGGAAGGAGTAGAAGCATGAAGATGGAGACCCATTTCATTTTTGTGGAGCTCCGATCCAAATGCACTCCCAAAATATTCTATTTCTCTCTATGTGCTTATCTGAAACGTGTAGTGGGTACTCTGTTTTTGAGGAGCAGAAATGCAAATAATTTAATCAAAACAGATATTATGTGTATATAAATTAACTCAATTAAGATTTAATAAAAAAAATTGTAACAAAGTTCTTAGAAAATGAATGAAGACCAGCATAAAAAGGAAATCTTTAAGTGGGCTGAAGCAGATTGCTGAAACTGTGGTTAGCCCAAGTCCTGCCATTGCAGCCGGTTAGTAACCCTTTATTTTTAGTCTTTTTAGTTGTTTTTTGGAACAAAAGTTTTTAATTAAGGATGGGAATTATATGAAGTTAATTCTGCTCTATGGAAACAACTTACAAACGATCCAATGCATTTATTTTCCTTATAAAAGATTGAGTTGGGAGAAAGAAGATATATCTTAATTTGAAACTCTGTTTTTACAAGAAGTTTAAATCCAATGTTGTCTTTCTGCATAAGATCTTGAATATAAGGATAAGGGGCCTTATTCTATTGGACTATTCCATTCCAACATAACAATCAAGGGAGTGCACGTAAAAGACAAAAAAAAACATTAACAAAAACAAAACAAAGAAGGAATAGGTTATGCTTAACCATTGTATTATGAGAAAAAAATATAAGTACCGACAAGTGTAAAAGTTTTATATAATATTAGTGTATCTTCATTCATATTTAATCATTATTAATAAATCAATGATATATTAGTTATAAACAAATTTTTACACTAAAATCTATATCGAAGGTAACTCTTGTATTATTTGTATAACACTAGCCAGGACAGTAGAATCAGAATACGAAATGATGATATTTCCAATCAAGTTCATTATACTCTCCAAATCTCGTTTGGGCCTTAATGAATAAGCCTGTCAATAAGGATCCAATCTTTTTGTATGCTTGAATAGAAACGGACCGTTGGAAAAATGTTACCACATCTCTTGGATTTTCCACTTTCTACAACAACAAAAAAAGAAGCATGAAAACACATAGAAATAAAAAGCATGAAATGCTGTAACCAAACAAGGTGAAATAATTATTATTTTTTGAAGAAGGTTAGATGATTATGTGTTGCTCCATCCTGATCATTCGGGTACACCATCTGCCTGGGTGAATCTCTCCCAATCGATCAAGAGCTGGACTTGACTAATTGAGAACCTTAAACAGACTTATTACCTTTGACCAGACATATTAGGTCGAAGTTGAGACAATTCCCGCCTGACATGCAGTCAACAACGTATTATAACGATACCTACAAATTTCGTCTACCCTCATGCCATCACGACAAGGACATGCTTAAAATATGACTTCCAAACTTACCATAAGCTATAAGTCAACTATGCATAGAGTATGAACCTACGAAATCCACCTGACACGGGAAAAGCAGCCCCCAATAGAGCATAATGGTTGATCATGCTAACAATATCTACCAGAACTACATCATTCATCTCAACCCTTATAAATAGGGGTTTCCCCCAACAGGAAGTATTAGTTATCATTATTATTTTCTACTTACTTATTGCATGTTGCTCCCAAGCTTTACCTTTCTATGTTGGAGATTATCCATCTATAATCCATAGATTGAATTCGGAAATCCTTATGATCATGGCTTCATTCCGATAACCTAATGTTTATGCCCACACATAGACCCATATGGAACGACCATGACCCAGACCGAAGAAACCCCAATTGATTTCATGGTGAAGAGGAAGAACATACATTGGTTAGCCATTTTGAATCTCGAAGGTATGAGGGTGTGATGATCTTCCAAATGTTAGAGTGCCTAATGATTTTCCTTATGCTTCTCTAGAGGGGAATGAGAATGCTTTTTTGGGAGTGTGTTGCTTGGATGGAGAGAGTTTGCCTTATGGTTGCCTTATGGATGACTTAATAGTGTTTTATCCTTATGGATAACACTATTCTCATCCACCTTTATTCTCCTCAACCCTACACCTTAAAACTTGTTGCTCTACAAATGGGGACCATAACCCATAAAAGTAACCCCGAAGTGATTACTACTTAAGTTGCAAAAATTCTGATTCAGTCCCTTCATCAAATCAGAAATTGCCTGAAGGTATTTACACTTATATTATTTCATGACATATGCCCTTAGCCACAAAATTAATCACTGAAGATTATTTTATATTTTGGCTAATTACATAATGGCCATAACACAATTATAGAATTATATTTGTGACCCATAAATTGTCAGAAATTCTAATAATCTCCCACTGGTCACACATATGATTCTCCATACGTGTTATCCTTATTGCGCGCTTAAGTATTGCCATTATGACTTAAGCATACCTAAATTATCTCGTCCATTAGTCCTGTCTCCATATCGATTCACAGTGAATTTTGCCATATCAATCATGACTAATTCAACAATGATCACCAACATTGACACAACTAAATGACATAGATTCATCATGAAATGTGTAGCATGAAAATCACATGAATATGATCGGTACGTGTCAATTT
>NC_032024.1:4701020-4701267 GCF_001865875.1 Lupinus angustifolius
ACAATTCGCAGCCTAGTGACAAAATTTCTCAGCCATGATGACTGAAGTGATGTCTCATAACATGCTATACATTCAACTGCCATGGTGGATGATGCAACAAGATTTTGCTTGGGAGAACACCAAGAAACTACACCACCAGCCAACAGATAAACATAGCCCGAAGTAGATCGTCTACTATCTTGGCATCCCGCAAAATCGGAGTCAGAATACCCAATGATCTCTAATTGGTCTGATCTCCTATATGTGA
>NC_032024.1:4701367-4702087 GCF_001865875.1 Lupinus angustifolius
CATATATCTGCCTAAAACCCCAACTATGAACGCTATATCCGGACGCGTACATACTTGAGCATACATAAGACTCCCTACAACTGATGCGTAAGGGATCTTTTGCATTTCCTGAATTTCCAGATTTCCTTTAGGGCACTGATTGAGACTAAATTTGTCTCCCTTATCAACTGGAGTATCAATTGTTTTACATTCCTGCATGCCATATCTTTTAAGTACCTTTTCTATATAGCTCTTTTGTGATAATCCAAGAATACCCCGAGATCTGTCTTGGTGAATCTGAATTCCTAATACAAATAAGCTTCACCAAGATCCTTCATTTCAAAATTACTAGATAGAAATGTCTTGGTTTCTAACAAGGTACTCATATCATTAGTGGCAAGCAGTATGTCATCCAAATACATGAGCAAGAAAATATACCTGCTTTCACTGAACTTGTGATACACACAATCCTCGACTGAATTCATCTCAAAACCAAAAGAGAGAATTACCTCATGAAATTTGTGGTACCACTGACGAGACGTCTGTTTTGGCCCATAAATGGATTTTGTCAATTTGCAAACCATATTCTTTCGGTCTCCCGTTATAAAGTTTTCTGGTTGCACCATATAAATCTTTTCATCAACGTTTCCATTGAGAAAAACTATCTTGACATCTATTTGATGAAGCTCCAAATCATAATGTGCTACAAGAGCCATGATTGTCCTAAGAGAGTCTTTCATT
>NC_032024.1:4702187-4702649 GCF_001865875.1 Lupinus angustifolius
TATTTGCAACCAATGGGTTTCTTACCTTCTGGTAATGGGACAAGTTCCCAAAATTGTCTTGCATGGATTTATACTCCTCTTTCATTGCTTTAATCCACTTTTTTGAATTGGAACTTTGGATGGCTTCACGAACGTTTAATGGATCATTATCCATTAAGCCACCACCCTCATGTTCCAGGACAAAGCAAATGTAGTCATCCGAAATTGCCTTTCTCCCTTCTCTAGTGGATCTACGCAAGGCTATTAGCTCTTGCAGCTCTTATCCATGTTCTTGAGGGTTTTGAGTTTGTCCTTCATGAATTACCAACTCATCTTGAGTAGGGAAAGTATCAACAACTATGTCTTGAGGAGGTTCCAAATTTGCTTCATCAAAAGCAACCATATGAATCGCATCTGGAATAGATACAGATTCTTCCTGTAAGACAAAGTTTCTAACCTTATCTTCCCCTTCAAACTCAATAT
>NC_032024.1:4702749-4703260 GCF_001865875.1 Lupinus angustifolius
AAATTTATAGCCCCTTGATTTTTCAGAGTAACCAATAAAGTAACTGCTCACTGTACGGGAGTCCAATTTCTTTTCATGAGGCCTATAAGGCCTTGCCTCAGCTGGACATCCCCACACATGAAAATGCTTTAGACTAGGCTTTCGCCTTGTCCAATGCTCATAAGATGTTTTGGCAGTCGCCTTAGTTGGCACCCTATTAAGAATATAAGTTGTAGTCTTAAGTGCCTCTCCCCAGAGTGGCTCTAGTAAGGTAGAGTGACATATCATTCTCCTTACCATATCCTTAAGAGTCCGGTTTCGTCTTTCAGACACACCATTCATGTTAGGTGATCCTGACATGGTGTACCGTGGGAATATACCACATTCCTCTAGGTATTTGGAAAAAGGCTCTGGATGTTGTTCACCTGAACCATCATATCTACCATAGTATTCACCACCACGGTCAGATCTGACGCACTTAATCCTTTTGTTGAGTTGATTTTCAACTTCAGCCTTAAAAGTTTTGAACACG
>NC_032024.1:4703360-4705087 GCF_001865875.1 Lupinus angustifolius
GTATCAATTCTAAGACGTCTGAAGCTCTATATGCACCATATTTCGATTGTTTGGTCTGTTTTCCTTTTATGCATTTAACGCAAACATTAAGGTTTGTGAAGTCAATGGAATCCAAAATTCCATCTGACACAAGACGCTCAATTCTCTTTTGAGAAATGTGACCTAGGCGCTTGTGCCATACTGCACATGAGTTATTTTTTTCAATTTTACGCTTAGTACCACGTGATTCCACATTCAGGGTTTCGCTATAGTCAGCTATAATATTCAACATATACATATTATCATTTAATATTAGTGCACCAGTTCCAATAACATTTGAATTTAAAGACAATTGAACCGAATTGTTTCCAAATGAACAACAATAACCAAATGTGTCCAAATAAGAAACATAAATTAAATTCCGTCTAAAAGGCGGTACAACAAAAGTGTCTTTCAAATTCAAATAAAAACCAGTATATAATAACAATCTAAAATGCCATATAGCTTCCACTTCTACCGACTTTCCATCGCCAACATAGATGGATCTTTCAACATAATTAGGCTTTCGGTAGCTCAGACAATCCTACATTGAAACACTAATGTTAGATTTGAAACACTGATGTTAGAAGTTGAACCGGAGTCTAACCACTAGGTGTTTCCAGGTACTGAAGTTAAATTGACCTCAGAACAAACCAAAGCAAGAAATGTACCTTTCTTAGCACGCCAGGCGTGATACTTTACACATTTCTTCTTTTGATGTCCAGTTCCTTTGCAAAAGTAACATACATCATCCTGCTTCTGTTTCTTTTGCACTGGACCCTTAACAGCTCCATTCTTGGGCTCTGAAGTGATTTTCATTTTGCCCTAGGTACTTACATAATGGGCACTTTCAGTCATTTCTCGCTTCAGCCTTTCCTCTTCTTGTACACAAAATGAAATGAGCTCATTTAGAGTCCATTTCTCCCTTTGACGGTTCTAAGAAATCTTAAACTAATTGAATTGTGCAGGAAGGGAAAGTAAGACCAAATGTATGAGTAAGTCTTCCGACATCTCAAGCTTAAGGGCCTTAAGTTTTGAAGCAATGTTGGACATTCCCATAATGTATTCCTTTATGTTTCCCTTGCCTTGATACCTCATGGAAACAAAGTTCTGTAACAGGGTACTTATTTCCACCTTATCGCTCTTTGCAAAGCGTTTCCAATCTCAGCAAGGAAAATTTGGCATTGTTTATCTCATCTGAGATGGTACCCCTAAAGACCTCTGTAATGTTGCGCTTAATAATTATTAGACTCATGTGATTAGAGCGATCTCACTTCTCATAATCCTTCCTCTATTCAGAGGCACTGGATTCCGAAGGAGAAGAGGTTGCTCTACCCTGAATGCATAGTCTAGATCCATGCAGCCAAGAACAATTTTCATATTCTCCTTCCAGTCCTTAAAATTTTCACCATTAAGGACCAGAACCGAATTCAAATTCGCAGATATAGAAGCAATTGACGTAGCTGATTCAGAAAAAACACAAAGAATTAAAATATGCTCACAACTTGAAATTATTAATGTGCTCAAACAATGATATGTCCTAATCAAGATACCTAGTGCACCATTAACATCAAGTCTTTGGACAATGATATTAACTGCAAGTGGTACTCTTGTTGTAATGATCAAACATTTATAATAAGATATGTCAACTGACGAATCCCTCTTTGGATTGATTCATCACTCACAAGTATAAAAATTTAGAATTATAA
>NC_032024.1:4705187-4777515 GCF_001865875.1 Lupinus angustifolius
GAAGGTATCTACACTTATATTATTTCATGACACATATGCCCTTAGCCACCAAATTAATTACTGAAGGTCATTTTATATTTTGGCTAATTACATAATGGTCATAACACAATTATAGAATTATATTTGTGACCCATAAATTGTCAGAAATTTTAACATTCTATGCTCATACTGACTTGATCGTCAGAGAACATTTTCACGTACTTACACTAGTGGGTCCAAGTCAACCTCAATTTAGATACTAGTGAAGAAGCCTTACCCGGATCTCCAGTCCAATCATTTCGATCAACCACAAAAGAACTTGTGTGAATATCTATTCATTATATCATAACAAACTAAATCCTACTTACAACGACATAGTGTCAATACTATGGCATGAAAAATATCCAACAAAAGAAATTTCCCACTATGTAGTTTACATTAGGCAAGCGAAAGGAGCTTCCATGATGGTAACGAACAACTTGGAGAAACTTGTTGCATGAAAATGTAACGAATTTGGGAGATCAGTTTTACTCTTGAACATTAAGTGTAACATATAGACTAGTAAACAAACTCAACATTGAATGTAATATGATTTTCATAAACCGAATGAGTTAAATTTAAACTAAAATTTAAGTTTATTAAATAAATTAGCTAAACTTAAGCAAAATACAATTTGACTCTTAGGTTCATAAACTGACTCAATTGTATATATGTGTATATATATTATAGGAAGTTACTCAAGTGAGAACAATTATTATCGTGAGAAGAAAATTAATATGAACAATTGGATCTTTTTTAATAGTCAAAATTAAAAGATATATGCACTTAACTATCATGTGACAAATAACTAGTTTTTAATCATAATTATCCATGTATAATTGTACGACCTATATTTTTTTGTTTTTATATAAGAATTGTTCTCACTTGAATCATTCAATATATATATATAGAAAATATTTAATTTTATATATGTTAAATAAATAATTGGCATTCGAGCCGCTGAACCAATCGAATTAATGAGTTAAACTAAACAATTTCTGAACTTTTGATGAACCAAACAAATTCAAGCTAACGACTCTCAAAGTTTAAACGAACCGAATTCAACCTAGAAACATATCTCGTTTTGAACTCGAATCATATTTCGAGATTAATAAATTATTATCGAGTTGAACCAAATTGAATCACCATATGTCTCATTTCCAGCCCTAGCATCATATTGCTAATTCAATTTTTGGTCCATAATTCAATATGATACAATGTAATTGGATTGGATTTTTTTGACTATATTAGGTTGAATCCCATTCAATTAACTCTAAAATCCAATATTAAGTCTAAATAGAATTAATTATTTTTAAGCATATGATAATTCTTCCTAATAAGTGTTGTTCTTAAGAATTAACCATTTAATATTTGGTTTAATATAATATATATGATCTAATGAGGTCTAATACTATTTAGACTAATATCTCATTGGAAAAACAACTTAAATTGTTTGATTAAATTAACTTAAACAAATTCATTTATCATATTAATAAAATGAAACAAAACCCAAAATGATTCTTTTTAGCACAGAAAGTACTAAAATGAACACATACTCCAGAAAATGCGGTATTGCAAATCCTGTCTGTTATGTGCTTTATCCACTAAACATAAACTACCACCTTCAATCTTACCCTCTCCTAATTCTTTCTCACTTCTGTCACAAAGTTAAATTCGTGTGCTCCCATTTGTTACTGATAACAGATACTACTTGTCGGGCACAATGATCCTTGCCCTTTCTGTTGACATATTTCATATAGTGCGCAATTCCCACATTTTTCAGAAACTATCTGGTCTGGGTTCATCTGCATCAACCACTATCTGATTTGTTTTGATTGGAAATTTGAATCCTAGTTCTTATAACAAGTAACATGCCACTGGAAGAGGGATAATGGGATGCAAGGTTTTATGATATGGTTACATTGTTGTGTTGGGTTTATTAAACTTGTAGATAATTGCATGAAAGTGTGACCTATAATGATTATAATTACAATCATGAGGTAGTTTCAAAGATTATCTAATTTATCATATTATCAATCTGTGTTATTGTTCTGGATTTAAATTTAAAATATGGATATATTGTATAATGAACTAATTAAGTTCTAATTTTGATTTTTGCCTTATTGTTAATTACTTTTCTTAATATACCGTTTTTCTCGTGTACCATTAGCCATTTCCTTCTTCTACATTCTAAGGATGACATTCCTTGTCTACCTGATGTTGGAGCAGGCACTATGATTCAATGAGAAATCTACTTTTTGGTCGAACGATATTGTTTGTTCCAAAGGTTAATAATGAGGACTGCATTAAGTTACCAACTAAAAGACAAAGTAAGCTTGTAGGTTGAAGTATATATTATGTGAAAAATGCTCAAAACTAATGTTTCCGGATGGCAAAAAAAACCTGTACCCGTAGATAAAACTCGTATGGATACGAGTATGGGTCACAAACAGGTACCCATGAGTTTTATAAACGGGTTTTTAAAATACCCATAGTACATACAGACGGGTATAGATATTATGGTATCCGTGCCTGTGAGTACCCGTTATTTATATGATTAATATATTATATTTAATTAAAATAAAAAGTACATAATTCTAACATTCATTACACTATATGTACATTTTTTCATTTTACTTTGTTTACATATTTTATTGAGTTTGGTGGTGAAATATCCTACAAATATTATTACATATGTAGAAACACACATGTTTTACAAAGAAAATGTATATTTTTTGTTAAGGAAATGAGAGCAAAAAATCACACAAATAGAAAACACCAATAAGTTTAGCATTTTTGTCAAATATTCAATCAAAATGTATAAAAATAATTAAATTTCATCTCATTTGAAACATAATAGAAGTAAAAAATTAAAATTTTATTTATAATATAGGAAACCGCAGGTACCTAGAAATACCTGCGAATACCCACACACAAGTACCCGTACGGCTACGGGCGAGTACAAGTAATGCTTTCCTATTTTGAAATGGGTAGCGGATAGCTACTATCTGTGCCCGCTCGTACCTGTTGCCATCCCTAGCTACCAGATTAATATCTCGGTGAAAAATGGCAGAAATGGTCCAGTGGTGCTTAATGTTAAAGTATGGAACCTCGCATTGATTAGAGAGTGAGTTAAATGTTCTTTATGGAAGTTATAAGACAGTCACATAGTTGAGATTTAAGATTTAAGATTTAAGAGACGAAGTAATAAAGATGTTAGAGTTTTGAGTCTCACATACTATAAATAATATAATAACATTTATCTATCAAAAAATAAAAATAAAAATATATTATTTATAATAACTTAGCTTGGACAATTTATTTTGTATGGCTGAATTTTGGAGTGAAATTAGCATAGTTATTTTAATATGAAATTAAAGTCTACAACATGTATTGTCTTGGCACTTTTAAAAGATTGATCTTCTATTAAATCCATTAACATGTATTCAAAAATGTTATGTAATTCTTCTAACTATTGTTCTCCGGATTGGGGTACCCTCGGTTCCTTAAATAAAGGTACTTTGCTAATTGGAGTAAAATATACTTCTTCATTTCGTAGTAATTCAAAGCATAGGTTAACCACTAACCAAGTTTAAGGAAGTAGGTACTGACTATTGAAGAGGAACCAAAATACACTCAAACGAGCAAAACATAAAAATGCTATTATATTATTATTGCATGCAAAATCGTCACTTACGTTCAGTAGAATGTATGTTCTTTAAGAAATTTAAATTTTCAATTAGTAGATACAAATGTGAGTGACATGCATTAGTACATTGATTAGAATAGAAGCGATATGCATTAGTGATAGTTACTGAAAAGTGAACACATTTAAGGAATTCAAAGTGTCATTGAGTTGTTTGTTCACGCATGCTTGACAAGAATTTATCCACGGAATTGTACTAACATGTTAATAGCCACTACTAGAGCCACCACCATTATGTCAAGTGACTTGTCAGCAATTAATAGATTCTTTCTATTGGTGTGATCATCAAGAAGGCAAAAGAGTGTGTCCTCATTGCCTATAATTGTAGATCAATAATGTGTTAGTTTAGTGTATAAGATTCTGCTAGATTTTTAAGATAATCAAAATGTCAAGAGTTTGATTCCTAGGAGCGACAATTATTGGAAGGGATAATCACACACCCCGTAAGTAAAGAAATACTTTTGATAGTACAAAAAAATTGCCCAAAATTATTGGATAATAGTTTTTCCAACTTTTCCATTTTGAGAGCATGTTGGACTTATCATAAACCAATCACATCTTGTATATGACTATTATACATTACTCACTTTGCCATCAATGAAAAATATGTGATAACTGTTTCTTATTAGTGACAAAGAGAGTAATATATAATAGAGATTTTTGTTCACTAGAAAAGATTAATTTTTTTTTCATTTCTTCCTCTTCATTTATGGACAAGACACAAATGTGAGTGGAGTAACATGCATGTGGTTAAATTGTCATGTTTGTATAGAAGGTCAACCCTGTCTTTAAAAGTTTAGAACTCATCATTAGTATGAAGATCATAAGATGAGTACCCTGCCCATGCATTTAGTTTTTTCTATGGAGATGTGTGGATGATAAATCTAGTCAGTAGTCACCATCAAATTGGAGATGTATTTTGTGTATGAAATATTGTACACTTCTAGAAAGTGGAAGTTCTATCCCTTTGATGTTATCATGGATATTATTTAGAAACAGATTTTTAAGGTTTGTGCATTACAATGGAATGGCTGGCAACCTATGTTGTTAATCATGGTTAAGGTGTAGAGTTTATGGAATAAAATATGATGTTCTGGGTTTGAGTTTCACCCATAAAAGAATACTAACATTTGTCAATAAAAAAACAGATCTTAAGCCTATGCATGAAATTTCAATTTTAATGCTGCAGTGTGATATTGGGATCTAGAATGTTTATTTCTAATTAATAATATAGATATGATTAATGCAATTATTTTTGCATACATAAGAATATCATCTAACAAAAAATAGATAATAGATGAGATTATCAAGTAGAGAAACACTAAATAACAAATAAAAATGATATATTATCCTGTAAGACACCAATTATTCTACATTATAAGAAAAGTAACAAATCCTATATTAATTTATAAGCTAATTTTATAGGAGAGCATATCATTACTGATGATGAATTAAACAAATACTACATTAATTTTCTCCATAAACAAATACTACATTAATTTTCTCCATAAACAAATACTATATTAATTTAATACTAATATAAATAGATATAGTAATTTAATTAATATATACACAGTATATCCCCATTTATTTTAAATTTTATTTGAAAGTGAATAATAATTAAATATAAAAGATGTATGGTGGATACAATTATAGTGTAAAAAGATATTTTTTTCTTCTAAAAAAACATTTAAAAATAAGAGAAAAATATATTTGCACTATAATATAAGAGTTTTTTTGTAATCATTGACTCTTAAATAAAAGTAAAACAAATGAATGATGACGATATACTGATTGTGTATAAATCTTTATATTGATAATGTATAGATATTATACATTAAAAATAAAAGGAATAATACCATTTACTAATAACTGTGGGAAAAAGGTGAAACATGTGAATCATCAATGCTTGACAGATTTATTAAAGCCTAACTTGTCGTGAAATCAAGCAAAAAAAGTTGCCTAGTATTGGAGTATCTAGCACCATACTTTGCCTAATCTTACATGCTCCACATATCAAAACATTCCAAGAATTCAGCTAACAAAACCCTTTCTAAATTGGACTAAGCAAATTGTGGGGTGTCACATTACAGGATATAGGGTCATAAGGTCATAGAGGGAGTGATTAATACAGAATTGGAGTGATAGAGGGCACTACCATAGGTGCTTCTCTATTCTTACCTAAATAGAATACAAATACCACAATGCACTTTCTTTCGGTTACGATATGCTTGGTAATTATGATATAACTTATGAATAGAAATTTTCTATACGTGCTAATTTGTATCATTCTCTTAATTATTAATGTTAAACAATCATCTCATTAAAAATTAAAATTCTAATAATTTTTTAATGGAATTTAAATTTTTTTAACGACGCAAGTGTTAACAAAGAGAGCAAAGATTTATGTTCTGAACCTAGTATTTGTGTTTGGTGGGGCGGTGGTAGAAATGCATGCAGTCAAAAGGCCATAAATGAAAGAAGGTAACAAACGTTTTGCTTTTAGAATGCACCTTATAGGAATATTTTAAGAGTGAATAAGATATAGTCTTTATTATCAAATTTATTAAACATTAAAAAAGGGAGATTACCCTAAACTTCTCTAAGTCTTGTAAATATTAAATCATATTTTTTATTTGAAAGATTATATTAACCCTGTGCGCATCTTTTATTTTGTATCATTGTAAGAATCATGTTATTTAAAACGAAGGATGTCAAATCACATATGTCACATTTGATAGGCTAAAGTTTAGGCCTTGATATCAATTTTTTGCTTTTATTGTGGGTGTTGCTTTCATATCTAATCTTATGCTCAATCTTGTCTGGCCATTAATTGGTTAATGATCTTATTGGGCTATTTGTTGGTTTGGTTTTTATTAGAGGGCTCGCCATCTTCTTATTTATATATATATATATTGCGTACGATTTATTAACGATTAATTACAAATAATATTTTATTAATTAATGATTGATTTATAAGTAATATCTATTATTTTATTATAGGTGTAAAAATTTAATAGAAAAATATAATACTACTATAATTATTTATGTGTTCTTGAGCTTTAGTGAATGACTATACCTATTTGAGAGGATGTACTCAAGATTTCCATCTAATTTTATAAAATTTGTCTTCTCATTTAAAAAACAAAAATAATTCATTTGATGACATCTGGTTCATAAAAAAAATCTTGAATTATTTATTAATTGCATTTACATGGGATACAATTTTTTTACATGGGATATGATTTTTTTTCAGTTTGAATCCAAATAGTTATATTTTATAATTCGATCAATTCTATCAATTGAGCTAACTTTTAATGATGAGTTTGAAGTGATTGATGTACATTAGATTTGAATGCTTCTTAAGTTGGCACATTGGCTGAGCGGTTGATGTTCACTGACGTACCACTCATGTGTTAGGTTTAATGTGTGTTTTTTTCATCATCCTTTGCATTAGGGTTTTCATTTTATAACCCAAAATGCCAAAACTATTGAAGTTTGCCAAACTAAATTTGGCAGATAGGTTCTGATCTTAAGAACAAACTCTTAAAGATAAGAACCTCTTGTGTTCTTATTAACAACCAAAGATGTATATAATTAACTACTAAAATTTGTTTACATAGATGTTTACACAGATAACCTTAGCTATAACATTAAAGATGTTTACACATATGGAGAAATTTGGGTAATGAAGAAATTTGAAAGAAAAAGAAGGAAAGGTTAATTCTATTTTATTGTTATTTGTTTATAATTTTTTATGCTTTAGAAAAATGAACAAGGAATTATTATAAAGTTGTTATATATATATATATATATATATATATATATAAAGAAAAGGGAGTTACTCGCGTGATAACAATTCTCATATAAAAATTATGAAAACAATAAATCTAGACTTTATAACCAATTATGAATGATTAAGATTAAAAGTTAGTTATTGGTCATATGATAGTCATGTGCATGTATATTTTAATCTTAAACATTCAATCAATATTCAATGGTTATATTAAATGTTCTCATTTCTCACAATAGTGTATTATTCTCACGTAAGTAATTCCCTGTATTATAAAATCAAATATATTCATTCCCTTTCAGATTCCTCCTTTCTATGTACCCAAAAAAATGTACCAAAAAAAGTTCCTCCTTTCTAATTCCTACCTGTGAAAGAAATTTGTTATAACCATGCATGTATGATTATAGAAAACCAAATATATTAAGATGAATACCATACATTTTTAAACACAAATAAAACAGCTTGAACATTACATGGAAACAACAAAAAGCTTTCTTTATCTTAACCTAAAACCTTAAGGCATTAGATTTATGAGTTCATATTACCTCATTCACTTTCGCATAATGTGAAACTTCTCCATTTGCACTTAGAATACCCAACAGTTGGTGAAGGTGAGCACAAACCTTCTAATCCTTTGAAAATCCTAAAAAGGAGAATGACTATGATGTTCCTTGTTTACTAACACCCTAATCACAACTATTAATGGGATAAAAGGTCATAATAGTATTGTTGTGCGTGAGGGTGTAATTAAGAGAGATCTAGATATATACTCAATTTATTAATATTATTGTAACAAAATATCATAGTAAATTTGGAGTGAATACCAGAAAAATCAAAGGATTGGGAATCTTAATTTCACAAGAGTATTTCATAATCAATAAAATTAATTTAAAAGGAAGAATGAACACTATGAAACATTATTGACTTGTGAATTGTGTGATAACAAAATGTCAAGTTGAAGAATTAAATGGGCCACACACTACTTCTAGCAGGGAATTAAAGCTAGCTTTGGAACACTTCCAGTGGGAAAACCAGCTACACTAACTGTATTCTTGATCCTCATTCCTTACCAACGTTTTTTTAAACTCCTTACCAATGATTTTTTTGGGTACTAAGGGTACCAATGATTTGATCATGATGTTTAGATTCATTCTTTTTTCATGTTTCACTAGTCTAATTCCCCCCTCACAGAAATATATTATTGTCAATCTTTTTTTAACAAAAAATTCAATAGAGTCACTAAACATGTGTGTTGAGTATGATCAAATTTTATCCCGAAACTTAGAATTGTGTGCTTTTTTTGTCCAAATTAATCATACAAAACAATTCAGGGTAACACTTATATATATATATATATATATATATATATATATATATATATAAAAAAGTACATTTCTAATCATTTATAGGATGTGTTTCAGTTATAAAAGTGCCACAAAATAAGTTAAAAATATAAATCATATTAACACTTAACAATAAACTTGGCTAAATTAGCGATATTTTCATACTTAGCACCATGTAGCTAAAATATTGATATCATGCCATTACTCTATATTTTGAGGGAATTAAATATTCTCTTTTTTTGGTAAAGAGTATTAAATATTCTTCAGTGTCTATATATTGAAAAAACTGAACAAAGTAAGTGATAGCGTAGTAATTACTGCAAAAAAGGATAAGTACTTAACCTCCAAACCACATCTTGATGTGGACCAAAAGAAGAAAGCAAGTGCATCAAATTACATGAATGGCTGAGACTAGAAAGAATACAAAAATGCAATTGGCATTCATATCATAAGGTCATGGGATCCATAAAAGGGTATCTAGCATCTTCACTCCTTGACGGCAAAGGAAGTTATTACATTGGTCCCAGCATGTCATTCATTAATGGGATTGCTGCGTTGGCCAATGTCACTTTGAGAAGGGTATCTTCCTCATATAATGACTTGTGTAAGAGCACCCACCATGGTAACCTATGAAGCACGGATTCGTCAAACACCCTCATGTGTCGGTATTCGACACGGATACTCCCAGATTATACGTATTCATAGAGTATCCAAAAATTAAAAAATAAAATAAAATAAATAAATATTAAGATACGTATTCGATTTGTTTTCAATAAAATATAGGATATATGAATTCATTTTCAGTAAAATATAGGATATATAGATTCATTTTCAATAAAACAAGATAAGATAGATTTGTTTCCAATAAAACAGGATAAAATAGATTTGTTTCTAATAAAACAGGCTACGATAGATTCATTTTCATTAAAATAGGATAAAATATATTTGTTATGGAGGACAATGATTTTATGATAGATTCGTTTTCATTAAAATAGAATAAGATAGATTTGTTATGGAGGACATGATTTTAAATTTCTATTATATTTTTTACTTTGGATATTTTGATTTACACTTATAATTTTATCATATTTTATGTGTTTTTATTATTTTATACGCGTATCCTTGAACGTATCGTATCCTGTATTTTGGAAAAAATGCGTTTCAACGTATCGGATACGTATCGTACCCGACACACGTATCAGTATCCGTGCTTCATAGATGGTAACAAAAAACTATTATTTGTAGTGAAATAAGTACGTTCTTCATCCAAGTTTACCATTAGAGATGAGTGTTCTTATTCTTATTTTGTTGTGCCAAGTTAAATAAGCATCATTCTTAAAGTTGTAAGTCAACATTAAAAAATAAAATAAAAATTGTTACAAAAGAAATATAAATGTGAGGTATATTTGTAGGGTCTATGGAAATAGAGTTACACAATTTGAGATAATTTAAGTTATTTAAATTGTTGTAAAGTATAAACAAATATAAAATATGTAGTGAGATTTATTTAAAAACAAAAAAAAATGTGTTGCACCATGTTATAACTAACCATAATTTTAGAAAGTGAGCTTTTTGACTATTTTTTAGGGTAAAGACTAAAGACTTGGTTTGTCTCTGGTAGAGTAATGGGGATACATTCACTAATAAATTATTTTGGGATTTAAGATTTCAATACATTGATAGATATATTTTTATTTGATAAAATATTATAAAAATATTTTAAGTTTATTATTGAGTAATTAGGGAAAGATACACGGTACCCCTTTCCAAAACATGTACATATATGTTATACTATACTTTGTGTTACTTTATGTCCCATTAGCATGTGATTGGTTAGGAAAAATATATTTAAGTTAAAATTTAATTATTAAATATTTTTCTAATCAATCATAAGCTCATAATATATAGAGTGACACAAAATATGGGACAACAGAAGTGCTCCAGTCTAAAACAAATGTAAAATATTGTAAATAAATGTCACAAATCAAACCCATAATAATAAATAAAAAAGTGTAAAATCTGCTTGAGTTATATGAAAAATACAATAAATTACAAGTAGTGATGAGTTAATTCGTCACTCAAAACATTAAAAGCCTGTTATCATTTGAAGTTTCAAAATTTAATATTTTGTTTTTTTCAGTACTAAGGATATTTGTTTATCTTATAAACAAAAAATTAATTTTTTTAATGTATGTGGTTGTTCATCACTTCACCTAATAAATGTCACTTCCAGACTCGAATTCTTAACTTTTACTCATCCTAGGAATATAATTGACTCTTGTATTACTAGACTAATGCTTATTATTTTGTTTGAAACTGATGTTATAACTTTTATAAATAATGATTTCACTAATTATTTTTAGAGTGTAATATTTATGCATTGTCAGTATAAAGATTTATACACAATCACTATACATTCACTATTCATTTGAATTACTTTCTTTTTGAAGAGTCAATAATGATTAAATATAAATGTTAGATGATATATCAATATATAAAAGTCACACACTTTTGGGGAATACAATTTTCATATTATTTTTATATTAATTTTCAAATTCTTAATTATCCAAATTTTGAAACAGAGCAAGTTTTATTTAGCTTTTGAAGACTACTTTAATTATTTTGCACTTCTAAAATTAAAGAATATAGGACTCCTTAACAAAGCTGTAAAAACAATTTATGCATCACATTCTTGTATTAACTTTTTTTGGATCAAACCTTGATTTGGATCAAAACGTTCTTATATTAACTTAACCAAAGCATTCACACTCTCTATTATTCGAATAGAGGACCAGCCATCTAAAAAAATGCTTTCATATTCAATTTGATCTCTCAATTTTTTTGGTAGTAAAAATTTAGTTCCTAAAAACAATGAATCTAAAATTGGTCTTAACACATTTTCCAATGGGTCAAACAAGCCCTTAATTGGAACTAAACTGTTCTAAAATTGACAAATTTGATTAGAATTTAAAAAAAAGTAAAGGATTAACTTAAGATTTTAATTTTACGGTAAGCAAACTGGTACAGGTGTAACTCTGAGAGATTCCGGTGGATCCTCACATCCACTTAGAAGAGTAGTATGTAAAACTAAGAATTACGATGTACCTGTAAACCAAGTAACATGTAAAGAATTCAATACATTTATCAATTCAATGATAAATATGTTTTTTTGTCTCCCAGAAAAGGTAAAATATACTTTTCAAATTCTTAATCATCCACATTTTGGAACAGAGAAAGTAAATTTTATTTTTTATATTTTTGGACATCACACTTGACAATATATACGACATACTCATGTTTGTTAAAATTAAATAAACATATTTAGGAAAATAACATACCAAAAAATATTATTCAAATGTAAGGGGTGTATGAGAATATTGGATTTTTGTATACTTCTAACCTTTTTCCATTCAAGTTGTATATTTTTTATAACGCAACCATATATACCTTAAAATATTTCTAGAAATTAAACATCATAACCAAACACATGAATAAAAATTAGGACAATGTTAATAAGTGCCTTGAGGGCATTGCTTGAGCAAGAGAGAATAAAAACTTAGTATTGAAAATTGACGTTTCACACTTAGAATAGTGTTAAATTTAGTTTTTCAAGACTAATTTGATTATCTTGTATTTCTAAATTAAATAATATCCCTATGACACTCCGTAACACAAAAGAGGACATTTAATCTAAAAAATGTCTTGAGGTTCAATTTGATCTCTCAAATTTTTTTATTTGTAAAACTTTAGTTCCTAAGACTAGTGTGTAAATCTAAGAACTGAAAAGCACATGTAAACCAAGTAACAGGTAAAGCACATCAAACTCACAATTTTCTTTTCAAAAGAATCTATGGCTAATACTAATCTCTTATTCAATGCTACATCTTCAAGAGGTAATATCAAACAACTTTCCTTGTTATCAATGTTCTTGAAAGACAAATTAATCAGTAAATAATATAAGATAAGAAATATATGCTAAAAGCCACGTCATTTGCATCTCATAGGGTTTGAGCTTGTTAGGATTACAGTGCTTGGCGACAAAATTGTTGTTCATGTAAAGTCCTACACCATAATAAGATCATTCTTCACAAAAGAGTTTTGTTCTTAATGGCAACGAATTTGGAGTCAGATCAGTTTGGAATTACCTCAGCTGCACGAAGGAAGAGTGTGAAGGAGTAAAAATGGAGACTGACAAGAGGGAAAATTTACTCCAATGGTGCACCTTGATAGAAAATTTACGGTCTTGGTGCACCTTTTTGAGAAATTAGTTCAGTGGTGTATATTTTGGTAAATCGATAACCCAGTTGCGGATTATATTTTTTTCCTAATACTCCCCCCAAAATCGGCAATGGGGGAGTTTTAGCTTTTTTTTTTAATCCTCCCCCCTAAATCGGCAATGGGGGGAGAGATTTTCATTATTTTTTTTAATCCTCCCCTTAAATCGGCAATAGGGGGAGTTTTTTATTTTTGTCCCCGCACTATATATACCCCTAAGCTGTAATTCTATGTACAATATATTTTTACATAAATTTTTCTTCATTCTGTAACAGAGTAAACATTGTTAATCAGGTTGTTTGAGAAAGCTTTTATTGTAGAGGTTAGTATATCATTCAGTTGCTACATTTTAATTCATTGTTATAACTTTATATGTTTTAATGTTATTAATGGTTTAATGTAGATGGTCATTGTGAGAGATATTGTTAGCGATTTTAGCGATGAAGAGGAGATTGAAATATGCACTGATGAGGAAGAGGTTCAGTTTGATAATAGTTCATGTCGTAGTATGACATATACTACCCTGTCATCATTTTTCTTGAACACAAATTCTGAAGTTGGTCGTGATATTGGACACAGAACCGGTTTAATGGATGTTGTTGATAATGATTTGTTTATGGGTATGCAATTTGAATATAAAGAAGCCACAATAAATGCAATTAGAGAATTTCATATCAAAAATTCGTTTGACTATATTGTTGCAGAGTCTAGACCGGACAGATACGTTGCCAAATGTAAACATTTTGGTGCAGGATGTGAGTGGCGAATTCGCGCTTCTTATAACGTTAAGCGTGATTATTGGGAGATTAGGAAAATTAATGGAAGACACAGTTGTGTATCTATGTTAGTTTCCCAAGATCATAGTAAATTAAATTCGTCATTCATTTCAGACCTTATTGTTAATTTGGTATCTGCAGATCCTAGTATACCAGTTAAGGCACTGACGAAGGAGGTTGTTAGTCGTTTTGGTTATACAGTCACGTATAGAAAGGGCGTGGACTACAAAACAAATGACAATGGCAAAAATTTATGGTGATTGGGAATGGTCATATAATGAGTTACCACGTTGGATGAATGCTCTACAATATTTTTCTCTAGGCACAATTGTAAAATATCAAGCACATCATCAAGTTGTAGATGGCATGGAAGACCCAAGTCGAATCATTCTGGATAGAATATTTTGGGATTTTAAACCATGTATTGAAGGGTTTTTATATTGTAAACAAATCCTACAAGTGGATGAGACATTTTTGACTGGGAAATATACTGGGAGTGATTTCCAGTTGCATTTACCATTGTTGAAGGAGAGACGAAAGAAGCTTGGGAGTGATTTTTTTACAATCTTAAGACATATGTTACCCATCAAAAAAACCTATGTATTATATCAGATAGGGGCACGGTTTATTAGCTGCACTCCGAAGTGAGGTGGCGGGATGGTCTAATGTAGAATCATTTTATTGTATTCGTCATGTAACTAGTAATTTCAACAAGGAATTCCGAGATTCTGATCTAAAAGACAAAGTTGTAGAAATGTGTATGTCCTATTTATATTTTTTAATTTTAAAAATATTTTTATATTATGGATATTAATATTTTTTTATTTAATTTTTAGGTTATGAGTTGATGCGATAATGGTTCGAGCGAATGTTGAATTCCTTGTGTCAAAAAAATCCAAGGGCTGGAGCATGGTTGGACCAGATTCCAAAAGAGAAATGGACTCATGCATATGATGAAGGGAGAAGATATGGCCACATGACTACTAATCTTGCATAATGTATTAATGGTGTTCTGAAAGGATCTAGAGCTCTTCCTATCATTGCTCTTGTTAGAGCAACATATTATAGGCTAAATGAATGGTTCGATGAACATCGAAATGAAGCCTCTAACATGATTATAGCAGGGCATGTATATTGCGAAGAATTAACAAAGATGATTAAAGAAAATCAACGTAAATCTACATGTCAATTGGTTCGTAATTTTTCACGACAGACTAGAATCTCTGAAGTTGAAGTTGTATCTAGATCTGGTGGTCGACAAGTGAGGATGTATATAGTGAAACTTGCTGACAATTGGTGTGACTGTGGAGAATTTCAATCATTAAGATTGTCATGCTCTCATGCTATCGCAACATGCGCTTCTTTGAATTTAGATTGTAGCCAATTTATCTCAACAATATACCGCCTAGATAATCTTCAGAAGGTTTATGGACATTAGTTTCAACCACTTGGTAATGAAGAATACTGACCTCTTTATTCAGGTCCGACATTCATTCTCAAAATCCTGTTATGCGTAGGAAAAGGAAGTGGAAGACCAAAGACTTCACGCATTCACAATGAGATGGATGAAGATGAAGGTGAACAAGTTAAAAAATGTGGATGGTGTAGAACCGAAGGGCATAACAGGAAGACATGTTCATTGAGATCTAGAGAATTGGGGGAGAGTTCTAGGCAACATTCCAAGATTAGTTTATATTTTAGTCCTTACCTTTGTAATGTATTTCTATTCATCTATAACTTTTTTTCTCAATTATGTGTAGTGAATATACTATAACTACAAATATTATAACTCTGTACTATAAATATTATAACTATAACTATGTACTATAACTACAAATATTATAACTATGTACTATAAATATATTATAACTATATATCATAAACTATAGCTATGTACTATAAATATTATAACTATAACTATAACGTGTATTAAGATTTTAACTATAAAGAGTGTGCATAAGATTTTAAGTGTGCAAAAGACTTGTGGTGTGACCATGCATTGAAAATTGAATGACTACACATAGTGTGCAGAGATTCTCTTATTTGTGATAATAGAGATTCTCTTATTGAATGACTACACATAGTGTTGATTCTTTTATTGAATGATTATAAATAGTGTTGATTCTTTTACTGAATGACTAGACATAGTATGGTGCAGAAATTATTTTTAACTCATTCAAACTAATCAATGTAACTATTGATAGTTGGTTGAATACATTTATTATCAAATAGTTCATTGAATGACCATGCATAGAAGAATTTATTGAAGAGTTGAATGAATAGTTTGGTGCAGTGCAGAGATTCTTATAACTCACTAAATAATGAGTACAAGTAATATGGTGCAGAGATTCTTATCAATGAATGACTATACGTAGTATGGTTGTAGGCTTTTGGTGCAGAGATTCTCTTTGGTTGAATGACTATACGTAGTGTGGTTGTAGGCTTTTGGTACAGAGATTCTCATTTATTAATTTTTGTACTCATTCAAACTCATTCAAGCTTTGCCATAATGAACCCATTCAAGCTTTTGGTGCAGAAATTCTCATTTATTTATTTTATTCATAATGAATTGGTTGAAGCCTTTTATTCATAATGAACCTTTCATTCTTTGCCATAATGAACCTCTTCAAAATTGGTTGAAGCCTTTTATTCATAATGAATTGGTTGGAGGCATTCAAAATCATAATGAATTGATCGGAGACATTCAAAATCATAATGAATTGGTTGAATGCATTTATACAAAACTCGGTTGCCATTAAGTGTTATTTTTTGTATGGGAAGAATTTGCATGAAAATCGGCATCCCTAGTGCCGATTTTGGAGCAGGCAAAAGTCTTAACGAAAATCGGCATCCCCATTGCCGATTTTGGAGCAAACCTTTTAATAAAAATCGGCATCCTTGGTACCGATTTTGGTGCAAATTTGAAAAGAACTCGGCATCCATACTGCCGAGTTTGGTTAGGGCAAAATAAATAATTCCATTCATACGTTGCCCTAATTAATTCTTTCTACTCGTCATAAATAATTACAACCACTCTTCATAAATAATTACAACCACTCTTCATATTTCCATCCTATAAATATTTCCATCTCACTTGCAAAGTTACATATCTTCTTCTAACAAACATTCTTGTCACGTATAAACCTTATTCACACCTTCTTCAAGTTTTCTTCTCCCCCTCTCACTTACAAATGGAGTACCTTAGTCCAAGACCAATCGACACTTCACTACTTACAATGCAAAATGACCATATATCAAACAATGTATGGAATGACATTGAATGTACTTTCCGGCCCAAATATTGTTTTTGGTAATCACTACCTTTTGAGCCGGTGTTACAAGTTATCCACAACACTGCCTTTGGTAACTTGTTGACACTTGGAGCAGTAGAAATCAACAATCATATACTATTAGCATTGATCGAGAGATGGAGGCCGGAAACACATACTTTCCACTTTACACGTGGAGAGGCCATCGTGACTCTTGAAGATGTGGCTTACCAACTTGGCATTCCGATATAAGGAGAAGTTGTTACCGGAGTGACAAGTACAGATTGGGAAGCACTTTGCATGCAGTTGTTGGGTGTTGTTCCAGCTGGTAACGAATTAATGGGGCAGAGGGTAAAACTCACTTGGCTTGTGAGGACATTTTGTGATCTCTCTGACAATGCTAATGACGTTATTATTGAACAACACACAAGAGCATTTATTCTAAGAATGATAGGGGATTTCTTATGTTAGATACATCAGGTAACCGAGTTCACCTTATGTATCTGCCCTTGCTTGAGGACTTTATCGAGGATTATGTCGTGCATCAATAATTAGTGATCAAAAAGAGATTGGAGGATGTCTACTACTCCTTCAATAATGGGCATATGATCGCATTGAAAATCTTGCACCAAGACTACGCGATCCAACAATACCTTATTTTTCATTGGTGAAAAGGTATATATTAATTTTACCATTACATGCAAATTTATATTTCACAAAAGTGATTCAAGTTTTTTGTATTTACTAACAAACATTACAACTAGGTGGTCACAACATTTAATCACCACCAACATCCCTAGACATGCTGTAAATATCATACATGCAATGTTTGACTGTATGCGCGTTGATCGGGTATATTTACCTTTCTTACCTTAATATATTTACATTTGAATATTTATTATATTAACTTTTTATGTAATATTTTTTCCAGTTTCGGTGGATGCCATATTCTCAACTGCCTTACCTGCCAGACATCTCCGAGAAAAGCCGGTCATGTGTGCCACTAATTTGTTTCACAATTGTGGAATGGCATCCTACTGATCGGGTTATGAGGCAATTTGGTTTTGGTCAACCAATTCCACAAGATCCAGTGAACTGTGAAAAACTTCATAAAGTTGACTTACGTGGCAAAACTGATTGTAACTGGCCACATAAACATCGTCGTTGGTTCAAATATGGAATACTTGGGATAATTATGTCGTGGATGGAAGACCAACAAATACAATGCATTTGAACCACTACTCTGAGTATATGCAGTGGTATTTAAAAAGGACTAGAAGATACATATCTAGAGATAGAGCGCACTCTGATGGAATGGTAAAAAAAATTATAAATTAAACTTTCTCTGTAATTATATTATTTAATTCTAATTTTCTTTAATTTTTTCAGTATACTTTTGCAAAAGAATTTGTGATCAGAGTCGTCCTCCATCTTCACTTATTAATCCTACACAATCTTTATGTGACGTCTTCTCATGGGGACGTGAAATGATTGGAGCATTGGCTGAACTATACCCCAATGCATACTCTACCCACATCGATGATGCTCCTCCTACTCATCATTATGATATACTGGAAATGACTCTCCACAACGAACTCCAGTTGATAGTCATTATCAAGGACATACTTCATCAGTTACTCCTCAATGACAACAACAACAGCAACAACAACACCAACAACAACAACGACAACAACGACAACAACGACAACAACAACAACAACAACAACAACAATTGTATGGGTTCGCAAATTATAATTCTCCATACAATTATTTGGGATCAAGTTCTCAAAACTCAATACCAACAATGTTTGCTACTATTTCAACTACACCATTCTCAACCGCCAAGAAGGAGAAAACCACCTCCATGTGGCACTTCATCACACAGACGTCATTAAACTTTTATGGGATTTAATAAATTCAAGTGTAATATATTATTGTCTTAAATACTACTATTTGAATAAAGTATTGATAGTTTGTGTGTTATTAGAGTTACGATTTCAAAATATTTTAAACAAAATATTACAGGAACCTCCCCATTGCAAACTTAGGGGAGGATGAAAATAAATAAAATACATAAAATTCCCCCTACTGCCGATTTAGGGGGGACAATTTAAAAAATTAAAAAATGAAAATCTCCCTCACCCCCTATTGCCGATTTAGGGGGGAGGATTAAAAAATAATAATAATGAAAATATCCCCTCCCCCCCCCCTCTAATGCCGATTTTGGGGGGAGTATTAGAAGAAGAAAAATATAATCGACAACATGGTTGCCGATTTACACAAAATATACACCACTCAAGTAATTTTTCAAAAAGGTGCACCAAGACCGTAAATTTTCGGTCAAGGTGCACCATTGCAGTAAATTTTCCCTGACAAGAGGGTTGAGTGTATTGAAGATTTGAAGATATGCTTATACTACATATGGGTGAGCAAGAGTCGGGTTTGGAAGGGTTAAGGCTTTTGTCTTTACCCAGTCCTAAATGTTAGTCGGATCATTTTTTTGAACTCGGACTCGACCCAACCCTAAACCCGATTAAATATAATGCATACTCATTTTAGATAAGAATTTTGAAGATTTTTATTATTATGACTATGTAATTTGACATATAAAATGATATATGTATATATTATTAATCATGTATATGATAAAAAATTAAAGAATCAATGATACTTTTGACCAAAATGATATCATTACTCTGTACACATTTGAGTATAAACACATACAAACATGACGAGTAAGTGATCATGGGCCGGGCCGGGCCATGCTTAGTCCCTACTCGACCCTACATATTGACCGAGTCAATTTTTTGAACCCGAACCCACCCTAGACCCGATCAAACTCGACCCTATTCGGACCCGATCATGATCGGGCCATACCGGGTGAGCGAGTAAGGTCGAATTCTGCTTACCTCTAATACTACATATCCTATGTGGTAAAACAATTCCATCTAATTAAACAATTAAACTTTAATAAATAATATAAAAGTGTTATCTTTTATTTTTAAAAGTTTTTAATTTAAATGATACTTTTTAATTAATTAAGACAAGAAACATAAACATAAATGGAGATAGGTAATTTCTATTCATAAGAATAGTGATGATTAGGAAAATGGAAAAGATAAAAATGTTCTGTTAGTCCTAAATAGGACCTATATGTTGCAAGTCGATGTCTTTATCAAACCTTTAGCCAAAAATATGTTTGTCATCAAGTTTAATGAGAAATGTAGTGGACAATTCCCTCTAGTCAATTATATTGTTTTAATGTTTTCCAATAGTATTAGCAACTAGCATATCAAATTGAGAGGTTGTCCCTTAAGCAATAATTCATAGGTTTAGGAGCCAAAATCTTTGTGTGTCTCTCACTTGAGTGAGAGTGTGTCGCTCAAGCGACAATTTACAGTTTTAGAAACTAAAATCGTCGTGTGACTCTCGCCTGAGTGAGAGGGGGTTGCTCAAGCGACAATTTGCAGTTCTGGAAGCCTAATCGCTGTGTGTTTCTCGCCTGAGCGGGAGGAGGTTGCTCAAGCAACAATTTGCAATTTTGGAAGCCAAATCACTATGTGTTTCTCGCTTAAGGGAGACGCACAATCATCCTGCTTGATCAAGCGAGACTAAAATGCAGGTACGTTAGTTTAAGGGATGGATTGCTAGATATTTTTAGCCGTTTTAATTTAGCCATTTTGTTTTAGTGTTTATGGAGAAAAAACTGTTTTAGTGACCACATTATAGGCATTGAAAATGTGGTCGATTATGTTTCTTTTTCTGGTTTGATTAAGGCTATAAATACGCTCAGTTGATCAATACAAACAAACAATCTTTTTTCTTTCTACTATCGCTTCAATTTCCGAGTTCTAACAATGACATATCTTTAGTCGAAAGTATCATGATTCTCTAATTTTTTTATCATATATGATTAACAATATATATACAATCAGTTCATATGTCAAATTACATATATAATAATAAAATAATATTGAGAAGATTTTATCTAAAATGATTATGCATTATATTTAATCGGGTCTAAGGTCGAGTTCAGGTTCAAAGGCTGATTTGATCAACATTTAAGGTCAGGTTACTAGGGTTGATTCAGATTAAAAAAAATGACCATATCAATATTTAGGATCGTGTAAGGGACAAACTTACCCGACCTAATTCAGCCCATACTCACCCCTAACCTATGGTACATAAGTAGGAAGGTAGGAGAGATAATTAAGGACATAATAAGGTGATTGTGGATGTGGGAGAAATACGTTACTCACTTCCTTTTCCACCAATTAAAAACAATCAACTTATTAAATTTTTTGATAACTTGCTTTTAATGAAAGCTAATTTATTTTTGTTAATGAAATGATTATTTTTTGTGGTTTAGCCATCAATTATAATTATGGTATTATGTTAAGAACAAGGAGAAACAACCACACATAAAAAAAATAGTTTCTTATATATAAAATAGAGAGATATTATTGATTATATCAAAGAATTAAAAAAAAAGATTAGGAATGAACACTGGAAGGTAGGTGGCCCAAAGCCTAATGGGGAGTGACTAAGAGTGTCCTTGGGATCAAGGTCCATAGAAGTCAACTATATTCCTCATATTACTAAATTTTCGGACAGTGTTCACCATGAATTTCATTTTCGAAAGTGTTACTGTCACACCCTATGAGGTGTAAAACACTTGAGGAATAGTGATAGAAAGAAAATTAGACATGATTAGTAATGGGAGTGAAGATAAAGAATTAGAAAGAAAAAAAGGGATAACATATAAAAGGGTATGCATATTTTTTTTATTAGTAAAAATGTAATTACTAATGTCGTTGGTAAATGATAACATTACTATACTTTAGTAATCATTAAATAATGTCGTTGGTAAATGATAACATTACTATACTTTAGTAATCATTAAATGATATCAATAATTTATATCAACAATTGTTTTCTCTAAAATTTGAAAATTAGTTTTATCTCCAAGACTAGATCCGACTTTACATTCAACCATTAATGACAAGTTGACAATATTGCTATATATGATTAGCACGATGTGGATATGTCAACAATATAGAAGTGCCAAATGCCCAAATATTTCGTTCTCTAGAAAGTGACACAAAACCCATATTGATCCTTTGCTATGGAAACCTCAATCCGTTGAGGTTATCATAAGGAAGTTCAAAATATTTTCTAGGAACAAACATAATTGGGTAGTTCGAATTAATTTAACAGGACCACAATGAGGTCATGGCTGAACATAGCAAAATTTGGGGATAGTCTGTCCCAAACTCTGTCTCTAAACTTTGTTTCGGTCCAATCAGTATTGAGTAAATAATATAAAAATGTAGCATCTTATATTTGAAAAAATTCTATTTATTTATGTGAAATTTTTAATTTATGGGAACAAGAAATTGGCCAACTTTGAGACAGATAATCCCTTGTTCAGTTGAATGATAAATTATGAGTATCCTTTTATAGGACCATTGCGATACCAACTATCGTTTGCAGTTTTTTTGTGTGGCTTTCCAATGGCCTTAAGACAAATATTCTCTTTCTCCACAGGATTCTGTCTCATTGTTATCATAATGTTGTTGTTTATAAATGCCAATTTTTTTCTCGATTTTTATTGTTTTATTGATATTTTCAAAGTTTAAGATGATATTATTTTCTAATTTATCAATTATTCTCTCCAATTTCAATTATAAGAAAAAACATCAACATCATCTAATATTAATTATGAGTAAATTTAATAACACTTAAAATTGTCAATTTCTCATTTACTATATGCTGAATAATAATTGTAATTATTTGTATGTTTTATTAAATCGAAATATTTTAATTATATTTTAACTAATTTACTTAATATGTGTTAAATTAGTTATATTTGATAATAAAATAGATCGGATGGTGCATACCATTACCCTAACTGTCACATAGATAGAGAAATAATAGCCAAATTAAAGTAAGGAAAGAAGTTGATAAGAATATAATAGAGAAAATATTAATAGTTTTGTTAAGACCAAAAAAGAAATGACTTTCTTAGGTTATATATAAAACATAATTGTGATGTAATGTAGGAAGTAATTGTTATTAGTTTGGGTCATTGCCTAATGCCATTAGAATTGACATTCATATAATTTTAATGAGTAATAATATTTTCATGCCCTCTAACCTTACGCTCTTTATTACATCCATTTTATAATAATTTATTATTTAGTTATCGTTATTTTTAAAAGCAAAAGCTCTTTGCACATTTATTGAGAGCAAGGTGGTGAGCCCCGTTTGATACCCGTGGTAAATGCGTACAAAAAGGTTAGCCCCATTTGATACCAAAGCAAATGTAGATTTATTTTGATATTATTAAGTGTATTTTTCACTTTTTTTTTAAGTAAGTAACTAGTCACTTTCAATGCTTGTAATTAACTCTTATAATAAGTGTTGTTATAAAAGATTAAACTCTTGACATTTTAATATTTTTAAAGATCTAATAGGACCTTACATTACTATATCAATGTCTTCGTAGTAAAGCAAATGCATATTAAGGATTAGATTTGGATGCTATACTTTTTTCTAAAGAGAAAGGCACAAAATAAATTCTACTCTTCAGGGCTTCTGGCCGTCATTTCTTGAACACTACATAAGACTTGTAGTTACGCACGTGTGCCTTTCTCGTTTATTTTTTACACAATAATAATATTATCGTTTCTTGAAAGTAAATGAGAGATACAAAATTTGTCCCCTTTCATTCAAGGAGGAAAAAATAGAATAATTCATTAAGCATTATTTAAATAGATTTTTGCACTTTCTCATATTAATATTACACGGTGATCCACGTTCAAATATTTAAGAAGTTAATTAACTTTTCTTATATAGTATTTCATATAGTAATTATTTCATTTTATATGGTGATAAAAATATACATGCTACTCACGGAATATTTATATGATGATAATTAAATTAAAAATGTGAATTACTATAATTGAGTAGATTATCTATTTCATTATCACCTTATCAATATAAATATTTATACACAATCAATATATTATCACCTCTTTATTCTATTATATATATTTAAAAGTAATGATGACTACATATAAACAATAAATAATATAATAATAGTATGAAAATCTCTTATACTATTAATGCATATGACATACATCTTTTTCGCTTTATAATTGGAAAGCAAGTCTCTTGAAAACTCTTGAATATTCGTGAAAGTTATAATAGAAAATAGGTTTGACTTCATTGCCGCGTAACAAAACAGCAACTAAGAGGTAAGGAAGTTGTTGTGTGCCTCTTTGTTTTTATTTCTTTTCACAAATTTCATGCCCCAACTGCACTTTTTTGCTTTAGTGGAACTACTAATAATAGAGAAGTTAAACCAAAATTTGAGACTAATACATTATGCTAGAAGTGAAACCAAAATTTGAGACTATATTGTAGAGTGTGTTTTCACGAGCATCATGATTCATATTGAACTAAAAACTTCACTCACGAGTTCCACACAAATAATCCTTAACCACAAAATGGAAGTATATATAAAAAACTGAAATTCAATTTTTTTGAAAAGCCATTGTCTATTCTTACGAAAGTTCATGATTTGTAATTAAATAGATTATTGAAATACTCTTTTATAGTTGTCACTAACTAAATATAGTTTCAAAGTTTAGATGAAATTTATGATTGTTATTTTGACAATTTACAATTTAAAATTGTCCTTTGGTTTTAGTAGAGTGTGTTTGAAACCAGTAGAAAGATAAAAATGGAAAATAGTTGAGCTATATAGATTATTTGACTTGTTATAAGAGTAATGTAAATTTTTAAAGTTATATGATAAAAGTTGCATTTTAAAATATTTGAAAGTCCCTATTCTTAAGGGATAGGTTAACGTTATGAATGATTAATGAGAATAAGCATAAATATATTAGACAATACAATGTTTAAATTTTGATGTGTCAATTAAATACATAATTTTTTCAATATTGATATATTTTCTATTTTTATTATTAATTAATGACTATTTCTGGTCCTTTTAATAATATCATATTAGGTACTTTAATTTCATACCAATTATTAAGAAAAGTGATTAGGGTTTGTTAATATCATCAAATTTGTCAACATTAAATGTAGGTTTTCAAAATTTGTTTATCATTAATATATAGAACCTACTCATTTTATATTTTTACTCAATTAATGAATGTTTTTCTCTCACCCTAAACGTTAATTACAAGGATTGAACTCTTAATTTTGTTGTTATTCCGATGATCTAGCGTTGTCTTACACCACTGGATTAACTTCTTATTATTATGTATATCGGCTAACATTATTTTTACACCGTTAAAATTTTTAGTCGAATTATATCACTTATCTCGCATTTTGTACTATTTGACCAAAATATATTTCTTGATCTAAAAATTGTATTTTTGTGGTTTTTTAATTAAATATATTTTATTAATCACCACATTTTCGTATATCTCAATACAAATTGTGAGATCTCAATACAAATTCACTAATAACATTTTCATACATCTCAATACAAATTTACTTTATTTTTTTTGGAATGGTTACCATTGTCTCCCACACAATAGTGAGCAAAAAAAATCATATTTTTTTAGTAAAATATTTATGCATCGATAATATAAAAATTTATATACATTCAGTACGTTATTAACTATTTATTTGGATTACTTCTTTTAAAAAGTCAATAATAATAAAAAATAAATAATAAATATTGTACAGATAATATAAAAACATCTTGCACTAGTCAAGATGTACATGTTTTTTTTTTTTTTTGTTTGTTTGTAACTTTAGGCAAATGGAGTCTTAATCATATCAACCTTGAAAACTAGTCCTCAATTAATTAGTTGAGGTAATGCCATACCATGGGAGTGCCCAACATTAACAACCACATGTCTTCTTGACATACTTCTATCTTGTCAACCGGCTAATTAGCATGTCTCTCAAAAGAGGTGGGGTTTCTCTTAACCCACTTCCATGTTTGTAATATATCCTTCAATCATCATTCAAATATTTTTTATATTTAAGCTTATACACATTTAAAAACTTATTATATTATGTCAAAATGTGATATTCTAGGATTCTTATTCCAACACAATAGTTAGAAGATTTTGGTAGTATTTCTTATACGACATCTTACATTTCTATGCATCACATGTTTGTTGTCTTTTATCGTATTTGTCATTTGCTCATTTAATAAGAATTTTTTTTTGTGGATTTTTCGATAAGACTTAAGATGATAAAATTGTGATGTTACAAAAAATCAAGAAAATTAACTAATGGAATATGTAATAATTCGATTTGTCTTATAATAAGAAGTAGAAACAATATATCCGAACTAAGATATACTCATTTAATTCTTATTTAGTTCTTATAATTAAGAGAGAGATATAAAGACAAAAGAAAAAAATATGAGGTGAAAATTTGAAACAAATAATTGATATTGTTGGGAAAAGTATAATTGAATCTTACATTTTTATAACATCAAGAGATTGAAAATAAGAGAAAAAATATATGCATTAATAATATATTAAGTGTGTATAAATCTTTATTCTGATATCACATAAATATTACTTTTTCAAAATAAAAATGTCAAAAGTCAAAAGTTTTAAAATGAAGGAATAGTAATTTAATAAAAAAAGTAGGAATTTAATTTTCCTTCATTTATAAGTGTGGTAGTCCTGTGTTGTTTTATACATATCAAAGAAATCAATGAATTTTTTAAATAGAATTATTATTGTTTTTCTCTTATATTCTATTAAAAAAATCCATTTACTCTAAGAGTAAGTTTCTCTTATCCTAGCCATCAATTCTAGAGAAATCGGTTAGGTATCAGTGGCCTAGACACACTAAAATGGAGTTGAATAGGTGTAGCGGTTATAAATCGCCTCTTCTCGCACCAAAACCCAGTTTTGGAAACAACCCACTTAATCAATTAACCAGTGTGCTTAATCAATTAACACACACAGAACAAAATGATCAGAGTAGCTAATTGCACAGTTATTTATAACAAGATAAGTAGAGATACAACAAATATTATCATGTAATATTAACAAGTATATGGCAGGGTATAAACATACAAAATATCAACTTCTAACTCGCATTAAAACAACAAGAAATGTAAAGAAGATTAAGAGAGAACAACGTGCAAAGATGAATTCTTATCCTAGTTCGTTTGCGGACCACTACAAACTACATCCAGGCCTCCCATTGTAATCTTGGGAGATTTTCTTCTTCAATATATTGAATACAAGTATAATCACATACACCAATTCAATTTACAAAACATATGACACTTCTTTCTTAAAATCTAGAACATCTAATCTTTGGTTTGGCTCTAGCTATCGCCTGAGAAAACCTTTCTCACGAACCAGCCCCAGCCAAGATTCTCATTATCAAATCAAGACCTCCTACTCTTGGTGAAGAATCACTCTATCTCTGTGGTGGTAAGACACCAAAAGATCAATCCAATACACACAAAAACAGATTACATTCTTGTTCTCAAATCAAGACCTCCTAGTCTTAGTGAAGAATCACTATCTCTATGGTTGTAAGACACCAAGATATCAATCCAATACACACAAAAACAGATTACAAAAGCAAGGTATTATAAGCACAATAATGCTCGAAATATAACAATGGAAAATCTTAAGACTAACCCACTCACAATTCACTCAAGCCATCATATACATGTGAGTTAATCAGTTGATCAAAAACAGTAATCACAAGATATCTCTCTAATAATCTTTATCAATAATGCATGAACATGTGAGCAAGATAAGAATGAGACCAATCATATGAAAAACAATATGTAAATAACAAAGAATCAATATTCAATATGACATGTTAATCTCTCTTCCTCACACATGCATTTTTCTATGCAAAATAGAATGTAAAAAACGAAAATATGCTCTCTAAATCAGTCCTATACAATAGAATGCAATGCTACACTTCTCTGGAAATTGCCTAAACTTATACAAAACAGTTTTGACACTTCAAACCGTTGCAATCAGTTAAGCAATTAAAACAGAAAACAATTATAACACAAAACATACCTGTTAATCGATTAATGTACCACATTAATCGATTAACCAGTCCAATATGATTAAAACAGAAACCAGTTGTAACAGAAAAACTGATATAACAGAAAAATAGTTGAGTTAATCGATTAAGTCACCACGTTAATCGATTAACCAACATATTAAAACACGGGGTTCAAAAGGTAAACTACTCATATGTTATGCTTAACTCCTATACATGTTTTAGCAATTATATTATGCCTAATATGCACATATAACATGTATGATTAATGCATGAACATACAATTAACTAGATGATATGTCTCATGAATGTGATATGACAATTATAATGGCTTGAGAGACTTGCATCAAGGTTCACCTCACCTATACTCACTTACTAAGGCACGCATCCCATACTACTTGGAATAATGACTCTATTTATATATCCTAGTCTAGATATGACCAATGAGCTCTAGGCATGTTGATTGTTGGGCCATATTCAAGCTTTAATAAACTTTATCTTCATCAAGACACAGACAAAACATTGCTAGTACAATCCTTGACACTTTACACTTTCAAAATCCAATGATTTAAATTACTGTGTAGATTTAAATCATTAGATGTCTATAGAATTAATGACTAAAATGAGGAGTACTTATTCTTGGAATAAGTGGATCACTCCTCATTCAAAAATATACACAGCTTAGAAATTTATAAATTTATACATCATATTATTATTAGAAATTTATATGTCATATTTTTTCTCTTAAATATACACTGATATTATATAAATATTATTTTTTTCTCTTAAATTTATACACCATGCTTTATGTATACTGATTTTGTATAAATTTATACATGTTTTTTTTCTCTTAAATGTATATTGAATTATTGATATTGCATAGATAGTATTTTTATCTGCTTTGCATTCCTAATATTATTATTTACAAATTTATACATCATATTAAAAAATTACACACGAAGAAATGATGTGAGGTTAAATTTCTTAAACCCAAATTATGTTCCACACTTTGTGCCGTTGCTTAGCACCATGTTACTCAGAATTGCGACACTAAAGTAAATGTCCTATTTCGCCAGCACATTTTCTACTTAATAAGCTTTTGGTTATGAGAGGACAGTCACACATTAAAAGACCAAAAGATTCAAAATGATAAATTTTTTATTCAAAATGATGAGGTAATATTTTTGGCAGTAAAAAAAAAACCACTTTAACCCAGTAAGTGGCTCTCCCACCAATTATCTCTTGGAAAATATTGTTGTAAGATGATACTCATAGGACCAGTGATCTCAGATAATGACAATCTTTCACATGTTGAATTAATGAATGATAGATATCAATGAATTCAAACCTTGTGTTTCATATTAACTTTTCTTACTTCAAATTTTTCCATTCACAAGTGAGAAGTTTTTTGTGCTTTATTCCTTTCCATCTAATATTTCTAATTCCACACGATAACTACAGTTCTTTTTTGCTGCTATGTGGTGGAGACTCTCCTACAGGGTGGCTTAAGATAATAAGGAATGAATGAAGAGAATATAAAAGAAAATATCTATAAAATTCTGAAATATTTATCAACTTATACTAATATATTATTCCATAAACAATAGATTAATTAAGGCCACAAAGCCTTACTTGCAATGGTTTAAGGTCGGCAGTAATCAGCAACATTTCATTGTTGGGAAGATAAAAAGATAAAGGAGAAGAATTTAACATAGGAGGGATTGTGATAATCAACAAAACTAATGATTAGATATCATGTTCATGGTTTTAGACAAGTGTTAGTGTATTATATCCCTTAACAAGAAGACATTATTTGTCCACGTGTCATGCTTATATAGAATCCGTACCCTTTTCTAATATGGTTGCCTAGTAGAAACGGGAGAGCACATCTATTGTTCTATAAAGTGTGTGACTTCACGTGTCATTGCTTATAGTTGGTTGGAAAAAATATATTTAAGTTCAAAATTTAATAACTAAATATTTTTCTGTTGAAGGACAAAAGTGACACACGAATTGATATACTTTTTCAGTCAGAAACCCCTAAATTTGTACGTGAAATGTAAACGCTAATCAATATGTTTCGGATGGGGATCACCTGTTTTCAACAGTGTCTCCTTCTCTGTCATAAGCCAATTATATATTAACATATGGATAAAGTAAAAAATTTAAAAGCAAAAAGTAATAAAATTGAGCGGTCTGATTGACTTGGGACATGAAGTAAGACACCATTTAGAATAGGTGATCTCCATCCATATGTTTCATCATGAATTTGTTCTTCTAAAGGAAGTGTAGGATAGTGCACTAGGTTTCCACTTGGGCCTTGTTTGGGAATGAGATTTTGGAAGGGAAGAGAAAGAAAGAGATGACTTTAGAAAGTCTTGCCCTTGTTTGAGAGTTGGATCAAGGAGATGAGAAGTTTTTGGAGGGTTTCTCAAACCCTCCAAAACCTTCAATATGTTTATTTGGGAGGGATGACTTTTGGAGATAAAATGTCAAAATAACCTTCAATATGTTTATTTGGGAGGGATGACTTTTGTCAAAATAACTAAATATTTTTAATAATAATATATAATTACATACATTTTTAATGAAAAATAAAAAAATATTCTTACATTATTATTAGTTTACCTTTATTTTTTCCTTCCCTTCCTCCCTCTTCCTAAATCCTAACCTTTTGATCTCTCCTTCCCTTTCCCTCCTAACCCGCAAACAAAGGCTTAATAACTTTTTCGAGGATAACTATATCTTATAATTTGATTAATTTACACCTTCATATGTACCTCCATATTACAATTTTTTGTTTGCGTATTGCAACTGCATTACAGAAGTTTTCACCCTGTCTGCCACTCCATTTTCCTTCAATTTCCCACCAAGGTTTAAATGTTGAGACACGATTGATGATTTGCCCCTACACGTTTTAACCACTCTATTATAATGTTTATTCCTATATCACATGCTTAATAAGGAAAAAGTCAGAAAAAAAGTGGTCTTAAACTTGTTCATCCTAGTCAACAACATCTTCACTATAAATATGGCCATTTCCAGAGGATTCAACTCAACCTCATGAAAACTTAACTACCTCTGCTATAGCCTTGAGATTGAAACCACTTAAAGCTCATAATAAGATGTCGCTTTCTTGTACCAAAAACTTCTTCCAGAGGTTCTGGATAGATGAATTCCAAATGGGAAGTTATGCTCATAGCAGCTTTTTGTCTAATGATCTCTTGCCATCTCTCGGAGCACGGATAAGCCAAGAAACTACGCTTCGAAGATACATAATCTCACCTTTCGGTCCCCGTTATAGGTGACGCTTACCACCCTTCGCGTAAACTCTTATGAATGCTTTCCGGCTTCTTCTAATAGTACTTTATATTGCAGGGCTTGGGAGATGTTACTGGTTGTTCTAGTCATATACTCAGCATGGATTTGCCCATTTGAGTTTGCTTTTCTGCCTTATAAGCCAGACACACTATTCATCATAGACAACATTGTCAATGGCTTTTTTGCCATTGATATCTTGCTCACATTTTTTGTAGCATATCTTGATAGCCATTCTTATCTTCTTGTTGATGATCCAAAGAAAATTGCAATAAGGTAAAGACTATTTCTATAACAAACTTTTCTTCCTTTAAACAAGAATGAATCTTGAAGAATTCTTCTTACTTCATATACCTCCTCCACCAAACTTACTACAGGTACTTGTCTACATGGTTTGTGTTTGATCTCTGCTCAACGGCACCGTTTCAGTTCTTTAGCTTCATCTTCACCAACCATAGCAGTAGTCTTGGATTCAAAGTCCTAAACATGCTTCGGTTGTGGCGTCTCAGACGAGTCAGTTCTCTATTTGCAAGGTCTGGCATCATATCATATTCAACTTTATGGTTCTGAACATAGTTACTAGGAACGCAGAACATCACCTTTTACATTATGATTACACGACTTTCTTTACGGTGAAACTGGTACAGGATGTGTGAAGTTAATGAGCGAACCTAGTAACTTGCTCGGAACCTAGTTTCTATCAACACAAAACTTGTGATCATAAGAAAAAATAGGACAATGCTTACAAGCTCCTTTTCTTTAATTCAGACTAGAGAAGGATATTCGTTTCAATTACTTCTGGACTAGGTGTACAAAGCTCATTGCTGTAAGCCATTAAAGCCACTATCTTTATTCTCTTTACAACTTCAAGGTGCTTTTTTGAAGTAACTTGCCACTTATCACCAAATTTCAGGTAACACTATTTGCAGTACACTGTGCAGGATGTTTCAACTATCTAATAGCAGATAGGTACACTGACCCTAAAAGAACATGGATAGGTGCATTGTACCCAAATTTCAAAGAAGTGAGTCTTTGGGACAGATATGTGACTGCAATATACTGGTCCATTGTCACACTTACTACCACTGGCTATGGAGATTTACATGCCGAGAACACCAGAGAGATGGTGTTTGATATCGCTTACATGCTCTTCAACTTGGGATTAACATCATATATCATAGGAAACATGACTAACCTTGTAGTTCACTGGACCAGCCGCACCCGAAATTTTGTATGTACTTCTTCTCCTATACTGCCGCTCAATTTTCCTATCACCTGCTAATAAGAAAGTTTTGTTTCTGCATCATTAGACTAAACTCTGATTTTCAATAACCAATACCCTTAAAAGTCACTATGAAGGACAATTTCCAAAAAAATGCTTTAAATATTGTATAGGTCCCACATTATGACATTTTATTCATGATAATTTCATCATGTTATATAGCTAATTGTCTCCTTTCTTTATAAAAAAAAATTAAAAACTGATTCAGATAATAGGAACCTTATTTCTTCCCTATAATGAAGAGAGACTTGGTTTTGGTGCCACAGAGAGATACAATCAGAACAGCTTCTGAATTTGCTTCAAGAAATCAATTGCCCCATCAGATACAGAATCAAATGTTGTCTCACATATGTTTGAGGTTTAAAACAGAAGGATTGAAGCAGCAAGAAACATTGAACGATCTGCCGAAGACCATTCGTTCGAGCATTGCACACCATCTCTTTTTTCCTGTAGTGCAGAAGGTGTACCTCTTCCAAGGAGTCTCACATGACTTCCTTTTCCAACTGGTAACACCTCACATGACATTCTATCTTCTTTGCCCAAGAGGATGAATAACTAATACTAGTGTACAATATCCGAGTTTACCAAATAAATGTAACAATATCTGAGACAAGTTACCATAATAATAGGTTTCAGAAATGGAAGCAGAGTATTTCCCACCAAAAGAAGATGTGATACTACAAAATGAGTCCTCTACAGACATGTATGTGCTGGTTTCAGGGACAGTGGTGAGTTAGCTAAAGCATGAAGTTCCTTGTAACCATGATTGAATGTTAAATAATGCCAACTAACACTATATTCTTTTCAAATGACTATCTATTGTAGGATCTTATTCGATACATTGACGACCATGATCAGGCATGTCAGTTGTAGTATTCAATCGAACTGCACAATTTTTCCTTTCAGTTACACAATGAAACGACTGAATATAACTTCCTATAATGATTTCAACAACTCAGGTTCTTGGGAAGGCACTTGCAGTTGATAGTTTTGGAGAGGTTGGAGTTTTATATAATATACCACAGCCATTCACAGTTCGAACCACAGAGCTTTCTCAAATTTTAAGACTCAACAGAACATCCTTAATGAATGTTTTACAAGCAAAGCCAGGAGATGCACAAATTGTAATGCAGAACCTTATCATGGTAATAAGAATGCTAAATATGGGAGAAAGTATTGTATAAACTTCATTTGTTGCATTTTTTCAATAATAATATAGGTTCCTAATCATTTTTGTCCATGTTGACAGAAGTTAAAGGGACATGAAGCATTGGGCTTTGAATGTCCAGATACAGATCCCGGATTGGTTCTTCATGAAGAGCTTGATGGAGGTAACACAAGAAGTTCTTCAAATGCATGTACAAATCATTCTCATGAACATTCACCAATGCAGGAAGAGAGGTACAAAAATCTCAGAAACTCCGAGGCCAACACGCTTAATGTGACTAGCGAAGATGGTTTCATCACTAAACATGACATGATTCCTCGGGATGGGAAAAGAGATCTTCATGCTGATTCACACACAGATAATCTTGAAATGGTTGAAATTCTGCTTGAAAGAGATGCAAACAAAAAGATGGCAAATGCTGTGGGGTGGACACAGGAGGCTGTGTTAGAAAAGTTAAAAAAGAAGAGCATTTCTGGCAAAATAATGAGTTGCGAAAATGAGAAGATATCAGATGAACATAGAATTGACTTCGTAGAGCCGGAAATCCTTAACCTTGACAGGAATGACTCAACCAGAAACAGAAAACCAGATGGTATTAGATCTATCAAGAAAACATATTCAAACTCCTATTCAAGAAATTCTAACTGTTCAAATGATAGAGAAGCAACAAGGTTCATCAAGAAGAGGGTAACAATTCACTTGCGATGCGGATGCATGGGTACCTCAAGCGGACAGCACGGAAAACTAATAATCCTACCTGATTCATTAGAAGAGTTGCTCAAAACTGCTGGTAAGCACTAATACTTATTTTGTAGCAAGGGTTAAACACATTAAAAGGATTAGATTTTTCTCTTTCCTTTTAACACAGAGTAGGAGATTTTTTTATTGCTATTAGTTTCTTCTAAACATTAACTTTGAATACTGCAGGGGGAAAATTTGGAGGCTTCAATCCCACAAAAGTATTTAATACAGAGAATGCAGAGATAGATGACATAAACGTCATTCGGGATGGTGATTATCTCTTTATTCTCTGCAGCAATTGTGAAAAATTGACTTCATGATGTACCATGGTAAATATGATGATAGATGTCACCATTAGAAAGGTACTGATAAGGGTGTAACCAAGTACTACGAAAGCTAATCATTCAGCAAGATATTGGAAGATCATACAACTCAATTACAAAAGCTGCTCTTTGTTTATGGTTGTTGAAACAAAATTTTACAATCTCATCAAGATAGGGCTGGTCATAAGCCCAAGAAATAAGTCATATAAACAAGTGAAGACCTGAAATGTGTTTGAAGATGTATTGCATGATTCAAACTGTATTTGACCCTTTTTATGACCCTGAGAACCCAGTTAATCAATGCCTTTAGGACTAGAAGTGCCCTTGCGAAGTGTAAGAGATGCACAGTTAACTTCAAAGAAGCATCTCGCTTGGTGCCTCCACTCTCTCGATCTCTAAAAACTGTGTATATTGAAAGCTTTTGATGAATAAAACTCACTCCTTCTAATTTATTGGTATAGGATATGCTTCTGTGTTGAAAACAAATTCATCCAATGGAATAAGAGAGCTGTGCCCAAAAAGCAAATATAAATACTTCAGTGTTTCTCCTAGAAAGAAAGTCTCCATTTTGTCTCTTCTATGAGGAGGAACGCTAGTTACGTCGTCCAGAGAGCAATATCCACCAGTATCAACCTTCGTGTGCTTCTCAAAAGCTTCAAAGATTTGCCAACCCCATTCACGGTATCTGTAACACAAGATACGTATATCTGATTATTTCAGAAATATTAAGCCAATATTCAGTGTTTCTTGTGTCTGCCCACAATAAATAAGAATATAATTTAACCTTATACATACGAGGGGGAAAACATACTTTGGATCTTCTGTAATGCGGTACAAAACGAACAGTGACTCCACAGTTTCAGGTCATAAAAGATTATGACAATCAGCGGGTTTTATTATGATGTCATTTACATATTCTGAGCTTGTATTTCCTCCATCAAGACCTTGTTCAAAAAATTCCTGGGTAAATCAGAAGCTAGAAGTCAAGTTTTGGTTCTGACTGTATAAAGATGCAATAAAATTGATAAATAACATGCACATACACCATCATAGAGCATAGGATGTTAGGAGTTAATGACACGAATTGCACCATTTGCATATGATCTATTATTAACTAATGAAAGCAAAATGCCATAACAATCCAACTAACCTCAGTATGAAAGTAAGCAATTTCAGGAGCCAGACTAGTAGAAGTTACTGAGTACATCTCAACACATGTTTTGGCCAGATCCTCCGCAAGCTTCAAATTTTCCAGGTCTTCAAAGTTAAGGATATTGTTTTTCATTGCCTCTTCCTTTGTAAGGCCATTAGTGGCGCCGAGTGCAAGAGTACCAGGTAAGAAACACACCTGAATAAGCAGCATCAAATTTTGCACCAAAGTTTGTAGATCAATGGCAACACCATAAAGGTACTGGAATAATGGTTAATTATGACCAAAGTGCATACTTGACCTTATGTGAGAAAAATTGCTAGGAAAAAGATTATTACAGCAAATAACTAACACTTATAATCAGTTAAAGTGCAATGGGAAATATCCTTTTAAACTAACTCAATTGGTAATTAACATTTTTTAATAAGTGTCAAATAGTTCAGATTCACACAGACCCTTTTAAGATTATAAAAGAAAATACCTAAAATTTATAATCAGTTAAAATGCAAAGGGGAAAGATCCTTTTAAACTAACTCAAAGTAATCTAAGAAATCAAAATCTTCACCGCAAGTTTGGTGCAACGACACTTTTAGGAGCATTAGAGCCACACAGAAACCCATCTTACGACTCTGAAGTAATAATGCAATTGTAAAAGTAAGTATCCTGGACCAATCACAGTAGCACACAGTTCAGTGAATCACTACTGAGCATTCTTTGTAGCATCTGCCTCGCAATATAGGATCAATCTTCATTCAAATGCCATTGTTGAGTAAAATTATGAAATCCTCATTTAAAAAAAATGTAAAATGACTACATACTAAAATTGTAAAAAACCAAAATGCTTCCCCATAATGTATAACAAAGTATATGAGGCAAATGCAATTCCAGATGCACACAAAACAAATCATATAGATATTTTATGTTGTTAATGGAACGAATTTCAAACCATAGACACGGCATAGCATTGCTTAGCAATATACAGGCAAATAATATACTATGGCACATCAGACAAAGGTGGTTTATCCAGAAACATTTTTTTGTATAATCCCTTGCAGCACCATTGGATGGGTATATTGTACTTTAAGAGGCAATTTAATATTTGAATTTGATATTTCAAGTACACTGAATACAAGTCAATAGTTTCTAGTCTTAAAACGGTCACACAAGCTAATATTATTATTCCTTTTGCATCCACAATGAATTTTTTTTGCCCTGCCCCAGCTTCATTGTTTTAACAAAACATGTAAAAATAACTAATCTAGTAACAAAGCCAACAAGTTTAACTCACTGTCCACCAAATCAAACACAGTAACTTGTACATAGTATTGCAAGCTATCTATAAGAAAATCAGCATTTGCAAAAAAAGAAGGCCTCTAACAAAACTTCACTATGAATCATAAAAATCACTAATTTTGCACCCTACCCAGTGTCAGAAATCATTAATTAAATTGTGGGGTTGAGTTGGGTGCATCAAATTCGAAGAAACTAAGAATAATAGAAAGGGGTTTTGATTGAATGAGTAACCTTGAAGAAAGAACGAGGGCGAAACTTGGCGTTATCATAATGAAGATCTTTTGTGGAGTAAGGTGAAGAAGCAGACATGGTGGATCCAATAATCGGATCCTAATTGGGTAACTCTATATGGCCATTAATCATGGTTCGATGTGTTTGTTGTGTGAAAATGTATGTTCAAAATTCAAATCACTATCTGTCTAAGAACAACTTGGAGATTAATAGGATTCAATAATTCTCTTATATTGAACAATGCTTTGACTTATGTTAAAATAGTTGAATTTATTGTTAGTGGACTAGTTAATTTGGTTAAGGTAGTTAGTGTTTTCTTCCGTTTATACAGATGATTCAATGTAATTTTGGAATTCAATTTAATAACATTTTCTTATTCTTTATTGTTCATCAAAAATCTCTCTTATCCATGTCTTTGGAATTCAATTCAATAACATTTTCTCATTCTTTCTTGTTCATCAAGAATCTCTCTTATCTATGTCTCCTACCATTTTAACATAGTATGAGAGCATAATTATTTTTTAATCACTTCAATTCTTCCAAGATTCAAGAAAGATGAAGTCTTGGAAACAAAGAAGGAAATGTGAGGGTAAGAGAGATAGATACAAATCAGCAAAGTTATGAGTGTTATTAACTTTGACAGGACCCAATCTTTACTTCAAGAACAACAAGCACGTTAGTTCCCTTTAAAGATCAATATATTCTATTTCAAAGATAATTCAATATTCATTCTTCTACATTCAAGATTCTGATTCTCTCACTTTCTCTTCTCCTCATCATCCTCATCATGGAATCCATAATGTTTTACATGGTATGTCAAAGACTTCAACACACAAGAAGCCGCAAGAGAGAAAAATAGATTCTTCCATCATCATTTCATCAAAGAGTAACTTCACAAGCCTCATATCCTGCAAATGTAGAAGGAAAGGTTGCATGTGCATGTGCTGCTCAGAGGAAGCCTTAGATTCTCCTTGTTGCTTCTGGATGCGTTCTCATGCTATTTGCAATCCTTTGTGGTATTTGAAATTAGTTGTTTCAGGTTTCAAGTCAGTGCCGTAGCTTGGAACCAATATTTTCTTCTCAATGACAATAAGAATCTATACATTCTTTCATCTATTCCCTCAATTATTTCTCATTTCTTTATTACTTTAGTTTCTTTACCTCTCTCTCGTTAAACACACAATATTATAGTATGTAATTTTTTTCCTCATTGAAGCAACATGTAAGGATCCAGATTAATGTTCATCTTTTTTCTCTCTTTCATCCGTTATGATTGGTTTGCTTCTGTCAAATAGATGGTAAGCATCGGATGAAATTGCTTCTGCGAAATGGTGGTTAAGCATCAATATTGCTTCACGTTCAGATTTCAAGACTGGGAGACGGAGATTCGCTCACTAGCAAGAGGAGGTATTAGAGTATATCATCGTATTCAACACAATTATTTCAAGTTTGGAATGCTTGATACATTCTAGCTTGCGGAGGAATGTTAAAATAGTTGAACTTTTGTTAGTCGGTTAGTTAATTTGGTTAGGGTAGTCAGTGTTTTCTTCCCTTTATATAGATGATTCAAAGTAACTTTGGAATTTAATTCAATTCAATAACATTTTCTCATTCTTTATTATTCATCAAGAATCTCTCTTATTCATGTCTCTTACCATTTTAACAACTTATTTCTCAAATTTTGACTTCAACAAAATACTTATACTTTTCTTCATATGTGAGGAATTGTTCTGAAGTTGACAAAATGGTCATTTCCAACATAAATATTTAGCTAGGAAAATGTATAAACTGATGGTGGAATATTTATATACATTATTACTGTAGCATTCACATATATATTTAATGATAATTAAAAGTTCAAAAATAATATAAATAAATGATATATTGATCGTACATAATTTTTTTTTACAGTGATAAATATTACACTTAAATATTTATTTTTCTCACCTATAGATAGTAATTTAAATATAAAAAGTTCCATCAAGGCTTAGCATAATAGATAGTTGATTTTTTAAGCACTGGTATGAAATATTCTTACTTATTGTATGGAAATACATGTTGTTAGAGATAATAAATAATATTAAAGAGAAAATATAATTGCCTAAACATAGAGAAAATAATGTATGCATTACTCGCCAACATTGTAAGAATATTTTTCATTGTCATTGTATCATTCACTATTTATTTTCAATTATCATTAACTCTTGAATAAAAGTAATATAAATGAATGATGAATAATATACTGACCGTGCATAAATCTTTACATTATACTACTAATACATAGATATTTCACACTAAATTATATGATTTATGTGTATAATTTGCATCAACTAAGAAAGTTGTGAGTTTTGTTTGTAGTGAAGTTGCCTAAATATAATTTTTCTTTAGTTTAACATCTCATTTTGACATTTATTTATAGGATATGATATACTTATACAATGGTTTCTTATAAATCTATGGAGTATTTTTTTATTTTTGTTGATAGCCTTCATTGATCGAGCTAGTTACTTCTCCAACATCATTCTAATAAGTAATAACCATCAACAACTTTTCACACATTGCCCAAACCTTACAAATCAATGTCGATATCTTTCTAACAACATTTCGAACAATCTTTGACACTTGTATAGATTAGCCCCTGAGTTCTTCTCCTACATTAATTATCCCCTCCCCATTTATCGATGTCCACCAACCACTACATTGGTTGCTAAAATGAACACTAACTATATCCGAATAAAAATATATTTATCTAAACTAATTATATTGAAGTAAAAACATAAAAAATAAATGAATATATGATGAAAAGGAGAGAATGGTAAGAAGAGAGTGTGTGAGAGAAAAAATATAAAAAACATATTTATTGGAGAATTTTGTGCATAAATAGCATTCTTTATTTTTTGAAATTTTAGTTAATAATAATACAATATTTAAACCACTCTTCCTGGCATGTTTCATTGATCTCATAGAATAGTAGCATACAATGCGTAAATAAGACAAGTTAGGGTAAGTTTTCACAACCAAGGACAGATGTTCTTGGAGACAGGTGGGGGCAACTGCCCCCTGAATTTTTTACTTCAATTTTTTTTAAATTGCAAATTGTATAATTATTCTAAAAATTATAGATAATAGATAAAGTTTGTTTTTTATATATGTAGATGTTGATATTGCTTATAATATTATTACTTTGTTTAATTTCATAATGATGTTATGCTTATAAAATATATTATAGAATAAATATTATATTTGTCAAATTTGCAGCAAAAGTCTTAAGATTCTATGGATTTTTATAAAACATTTAACATTGAAAACATATGTATTTTTTGTGCAAAAATTCTACCATATGAATTTCAATGTGAGTAAGAAGCGAATTACTTGATATGTTTATTTCAACGTTTTATTGTTGATGTTGTTAGCCATTTACTTTTGAAAAAATAAAAACTTTCAACCATCTCTGAATTAATTTGAACATTGACGATACGAGAAAAATAAATATATATTATTTGTTTGATCAAGTTATTCTCTAATCTTAACTATTGTGGTTTAGCTATTAGAGGAATATCATTTTCAGCAACGAAGGCAACAAATTAAAACAAAACTATGTAGTAAAATATAAGATGAATTTCTTGTAGACAACATCGTGATTTATATTGTAAAATAAATAGTTGAAAATTTTATCCTTAATTTAATCATTGATGAGTCAAAGTCTTTAACGAAGAGCGACACTTTAAATTAATGTATATTTTTCTTTAATTGTTAATTATTATTATTTAGAATTCAAATGTTATTTTGAAAATTTTAAACAGTTATCTATATTTTTTGTTACTCAATTAATCTTATATTCTTGCACCTCCTAAATATTTCTTCAAGATCCGCCGCTGTTCACAACTCATCTCCTCTTAACTTTCCAATCCATAATTCTTACAAGGAAGATGTTTGCCAGACATGATTTGAGGCAAGTTGGGGGAGGGGGATGGAGAACATGAATCGAGTAAACTTATGGTTTTGATTTTTGTAGAAGATAAGTTGTGACAAATTTTGAGGTAATGGTCACATATATTTGTAAATAGTGAAATTATGTTACTCCAACAATCATAGATGCCAAAACAAATTAAAAGAATAATGTGAGAAAGAAGCGGATGAAATCACTTTATGCATTCTTTTTTTTTAAAACAAACTATAACTTATAAGTATGAATTATTAGTCATGTGCCAACATGCAACTAAGATGATACGTGACAAATTTAATGTTTTTGATCTGAAGTGGATTGTTATTTAATTTATATAATTGAATGTCAGAAAAATTAGGCCAAATTCACTTGACAATAGTCATAAGCTACCTTTTTTCATAAATTGGCGTTTTACCATTTTTTAACAAAATAATTAGCATGTCTATAAAAGGTGTTAATTGTTAAGTATAAAATTCCAGACTTTGCTTTTATAGAAATTATTGTGTTACATTGATGTTTTCATATATAGGGATGAAAATGGGTCAAACTGAGTTACAGTAAATGTTAGTTCGGTAAGAATTTGTTTGGCTTGAAACTTGACCTGAGGTTGAAATGAATTATATTTCTAGCTCGAATTCATCTCAATTGAAGTTTGCAAAATGATCATTTCGATTTGTTAGCTCAAATTGATTTGGTTCGTCAAGAGTTCACAAATTGTTTAATCAAACTCACTAACTCAATTGATTCAAAATTTATTTACTTAATATATATAAAACTAAATATTATGTAAACATTTATAATATATATATATAGATATATACATACATATGCATATATACATTTAGCTAAATTTAGCTTGTTTACATAATGACTTTAATTTTCAACTCATGTTCCATTCGTTTAATTCATTAATCAAATTTATCAAGCTAAATAATGAGTCAAATTTCAAACATATATCGATTTGGTTTAGTTTGTTGCAAACTCTATTTATTATTCAATTAAATTGTACATTTATAAAATCAATACAAATTAAACACTCTTCATGCTTTTCTCTTATCATTGGGTGAGTTACATGAAGAATCTAACAAGAATTTGATTCCTCAGATATTAATGATAAAACTATGACGCTCCTAGTGTATAAAATCAGCAAATTTCTAAAGAAGAAATGAGGATTTTTAGAAAGATTCAAAGAAGAAACACAAAAGACTCAACCAAGAGGAGCAAGAACTCAAAAGATAAAATCACTTGTCATGAATCCGAGAAGGTTCTATTACTTGATTGGTTAAGATGTTCTATATTAATGGAGATGGAAGTACATAAAGAGCAACATAAAAAAATTAATAGGATATTTTTATCCTTTAAATACAAGAATATCACACTGTTACTCTTAAGTATAAATAGAAAACCAAGAATGTCTCTTCATTATGATTCTTTTTCTTACTAGAGAGGAGAGTGCATCAAAAAGTAAAAGAAAAATCATGATAATATGACATTGTTATCATCCAAGGCACACAAAATTCATAACTTGCCCTCCCAACTCCTGAGGAGTCTTTTCCCATCCCATTGGAGATCCTGTTAATCCTCAAATTCAGTACATTTTCTTCACCTTCACTCTCCAAACAAATCTGCACATAGCCTAATTACCATCCTCTCAATTCTCATGGGCAATCTCCATCAACCCTTCACCAAGTTTCTGTGCATCACTTTGCTCTTTCTCTTCCTAGTCTCTTACACTACCTCTTCATCATCCTCCAACAAAGAAATCCAACCCCAATATCCTTCTTCAACCACCCTTTCCCACTACCACCCAGTGTTCTACCTCAAGAACACTGACCCAAAGTTTTTGAGCAAACAAGAAACCATCAAGAAGAGGAAGAGAAGCAAGAAGAATATGAAGAAGATGAGCAAGAATAATGTAAAGACTAGGCCTTTCTATGTTATGCTCCCAAAGGGTTTTGTCCCTCCTTCTGGTTCCTCACCTTGCCACAATGACCTACCCAACTCAGTGTCCTTCTTCCACTGCCATCTCACTAGTACTACACAACCTTGAGGAAGAAAAAAGGGTCCAATCCAACATTGTGATCATGACTACATATAAAGAGTCATGTTATACATTTAAACAATTATACTGCATGAGCAGAAAGATGAGAGGTTCGTGCTACAATTGGTCATTGCTTTTGAAGTTTTGATACTTTTGAATTTTCATGCTTCTCTTGCATTTATTGTGTATCACTTTCTTTACGCATTTTCTCTTTGTTCCTTCATTTTTTTCTTACTTTACGTTGATGTTGTAATACATGACAGTAAGAAGAGATAATGAATAGAAGGTATACTATAATAAATCAGTGAAACTTCAGATTCTTATATATTTTTGCAAAAGTGTCCTTTCTTTCACAGTTCTTCAATTCCTTTTAGTTTTCTTGTTTAGAATGTAAAATAAATTTGATCGTTGAAGGATATTTTCCCTTTCTTGTTTTTGGTTAGTTATTTTTTTTACACACTTGGATTATTTGACCCAATTGAAATATTGTAAGGGAGGCATATCAATTGAGGAAGAATTATCTCTGGAGATGCAAATGCTTCAAATTCAAAAGAAAATACAATTTTTTATAATATATTTATCATTTTAATTATAATAAAATAACATTTTTGTTATTGAAAAATAAAGAAACAAGAATACCCTCTATGATACTATACTTGGAGTACTCATATCAATTACATATAGAGACAGAGATGTCTGTTAGTGAAGTATATATGTTTAGTATTTCATAGCATTGATGATTGAAGGGTGGAATTGTGGAAGCTAGTAGATCTGGTGAAATCTCGGTAGGTACACAAGTTCCAGATAATTAGAGAGCTGCATGTGAGTTTGCAATGTTGGGGAATGCAAAAAGGAATAATAGGGGTTAAAGGACATTTGAAGTTTCGTAGAGTTTACTTTTGTTCATGCATGCAATGTAGGGTTGGCTCTCTAGACGATGTGCCACACAAGTGGGATCCATGTTATAATGAATGATTATATATAATCAACCTTTTATCAAAGCTGCATTTGGATTTAAAAACAAGACTACATTATATATAATAATGGAAATGATTTTATCGAACATGCATATTATAACACTACTTAGTAGCCACCTTTTTATTTCCTTGTATTTTGTTTTATATAGTTATAGCTAATGCTCAATGCTCATATATGTTCTTCATCGAAGCATAAAAGTGAGCTTGACATCACATCTTAGACTCAAAACCTTAAGTCATTAGGTCCATGTGTCCATTTACTTATATGTTCTTTAACTCATCCATTTTTGCTTAATGTGAGACTTCTTCATTCACACTTGGAATAATCAACAATATCATACTAGAAAAGTAATATGGTGGTATTAGGACTTAAGTATATTAGGAGAGCTCAACCCAAAAGACTAGTCTATTAGGTGAGAGAGCCTCTGACTTAAGTACCACATTAAGTTTGCTATTCTACTCAATTTGAGACTCCTAATAGGTGGGTCTCATGAAAAAACAATCACCTCTACTGTTACAACACCTATGTCACGTTTAATATAGATATAGTTAAATATTGTCTTACATTATTATAGAAGGTTAAAACTATTATTATGTTAAACAAATGTGAAAATCGTAGCAGTATTATTTACGTGTCATGTGATAATTGAAATAATAAGATGATACAGCCATAGCCCATAGCCCATAGGACTTATTGTGGTGTGGTGCGGTTTAAACTACAATCCAATGACAATTTGACATAATCATTTTATTTAAACAATTATATTAATATAATATTTTATAAATAAAGAGCTTAAAACAAACCAGTGAAATATTTACACTACTTATAAGTCCAAAATTTATTTTTTGTAAACATGACATACTTCCTGAAAAACCAATAATTATTATTGTGTTGAATTATTTTATAATATTGAATATGCAACTTAAAGAATTTCATGATTGTTTCTAAGATAAATACTTAGCTCATTTTTGTTTGTCTTGTTTGACTCTAGCCAATTTATTATTTAGTTTTGCTATGAAAAAATAATTGAATTTGCAAAATTTTATCTACGTGACTTTTGTTCAATTAATTTTGTGATGTTTAAAATCAATTTGAGACTTATAGAATGTTGAGAATCCTTCCTAATTGATATGGAAGCAAGACCAATAAACCTTTGTAGATGAACCATTGAGTACATTCAATGATGGTCATTCCAAATTTTTTGAATTATTCCTTGACTCTTCATAACTTTGAAGTCTAACTTAGAAAGTTGGAGTAACACTTTTCAAGGTCTCTTGAAACGAATGACAATAATTAATCATATACTATGTATTTATGATGAAGTCTAGGGATGGCAACAGGCCAGTACGAGTGGGCATGAGTACTAGCTACACACTACCCATTTTAAAAAGGAGTGCATTACCCATACTCGCCTGTATCCATACAGGTACCCGTGTTCGGGTATTCACGGGTACAACGGGTACCCGCAGGTTTCCTATATTATAAATAATTTTTTAATTTTCTACTTCTATTACGTTTCAAATGAGATGAAACTTAATTATTTTTGTACCTTTTGATTGAATATTTGACAAAAATGCTAAATTTATTGGTGTTTTTATTTGTGTGATTTTTTTTCTCATTTCCTTAACAAAAAGTATATATTTTCTTTGTAAACCATGTGTACTAATATTTGTAGGGTGTTTCGATACCTAACTCAATAAAATATGTAAACAAAGTAAAAGAAAAAAATGTACATAGTGTATTGAATGTTATAATAATGTACTTTTTTTTTAATTAAATATAATATATTAATCATATAAATAACGTGTACTCGCGGCACGGGTACCATAATATTCGTACTCACCCTATGTACTATGGGTATTTTTAAAACCCTGTGGGTACCCATTTGTGATCTGTACCCGTGCCCGTACGGGTTTTACCCTCGGGTATGGGTTTTTTGTCATCCCTAATGAAGTCTTCCTCCCTTTTACTATATATAGGGGACTTGTGAGGAAGAGATGCAACAAGCAAGTAAGAAAGACCAACATAGAGAGAAAGTGAGAGAGTTTATATCCACTTATTGTGAGATTTGTATTCCTAGTGAGATACTAGAGAGAATTTGTATTTCCATCCTTTTTGGGTGAGATTGAATGTTATCCGCTTAGTAAGAGAGAGTCAAATATTATAATTTTACTTTCTATAGTGGAGATATTTTCTGGACTAGGTCTCGTTGTTGTTTTCTTCTCACATTGATGAGGTTTTTCCACGTTAAAATTATTGGTGTTATTCTTCTACTCTTCTCTATTTTGCTTATCCACTTGCCGCTTTCGCAAGTGGCCATTTTGCATCACACAGAGAAGAGAAATTGGTTTTGAATTTCCCAACACAGAATAATATTGAATTTGCTTCTTTAAAAAGCATAAAAAACCTTTAAGATAAATTAGTTGAGAGTGAAAGACACGCTCTTTATCCACAAGTTTATTTTCTTTTGAAGTTAGCAATACAACTATATAGAAAAACTTTTTCGAATATGAAAATTATGAAAAATAAATTGTGTAATCGAATGGGAGATGCATGGATGAATGTTCGTCTAGTGATGTATATTTAGCGAGAAGTGTTCAACAACATTGACAACAAATTGATCATTCAACAATTTTAAAATGTAAAATTGCATAGAAAATAAATATGATATATATAATTTATTTGATTAATTATATTTCAATTTTGTTATTTTGACACTAATATTTTCATAATTTTATAATTGATTATATTTATTTTAATTTTTAATATATGTTGCACATCATGTTTCTAAGTCCTAGATCTATCATTGAGTTAACACCTAACTAACTTCTAACTAACTAATCTATTTTACATATGTTTTAATCATGAAAATATAAAAGATAAATGAGTTTAAACTAATAATTGTCTAATACAATACCAACCTAAAAGAGTAAAGATATATTTCTTAACATTCATGAGGATGTTATCCTTGATATCTAGAGTAGTTTGGTTGTTACATTTACAGGGAAGCATTGCTAACATTTATTGTAGTATTTCATTATGTCCAACTTAAATGTTTCCGGAGGACTTGAATTACTTAAAAAGAATACTAGTGATCAAGACCAATTTTTTTGCTTGGGAGTTATTAGGAGGTGGATGGTCTTCTTTTGAATGAAAAGAGGAAATTTCATCTACTATACAGTGTATATATTGGAGAGTTGAATAGGTATTGTAGATCACTTACTCTGCTTTTCTGATATTTTGCGCAAAATAGAAAGTTATTGCACTTAATCGATTAAGCTTGGTTTTAATCGATTAGCCAGTGCTTGGACATAATCGATTATCCTGATTCTTATACTTCTTGATTTTATGGTTTCTTGCACAACAAGTCACCAATTACCAATCTTTATACAATTAAATGATTATAGAGGTTACAGAATGATATTAAAACAAATTATAGAAGGTAACACAGAATCAATCAATTAACGAGAATATAAAGACTAAAAGTAAAGGAGATAAAGGTTAGAAAATTGTGCCCAAGGAATTTTTATCATGGTTCGTTTACGGTTCACTGCAAACTACATTCATGTCTCCCATTTTGACCTCAGGAGACTTTTATTCACTATTGCAATTGTAAGTTTTACATACACACTTCAAATTAATAAAACAGTAAACTAAGTCGCTTCTTTCTTGGTACCGATGACCTTAACAACCTTGGTTTGACCTATCTAACTCGCCTATTAAGATCTCCTATCTTTTTGTGATTCGACCCCAGCCTCAGTATCGCTCAAACCAAGACCTCCTAGTCTCTGTAAAGATTATCAAGATCTACCTTGAAGTGAAATTATTCACCAAGAGATCAACTTCCTTTTTCAATAATGATTTTGTTGAGTTGTCTTGAGTACTTAATACTCGGATAAAACAATTAAAATTCAATCTAAAACACTAAGTAGGAAACTCACAAGAACGTAATCTAATGAGATCTAATGCATAGGTTTTCGTTAAACTGAATTGCAAAGTTTTTAGAAAAAGATTTTCCTCACTTTTCTCTAAAACAAGTCAAGAAAGCATGCAAGAATGCAATGCATTGAAACCTAGAGAAATCATGCAATGATTTGAATTTCTAAACCTAATTCAAAATGCTCTCACTATCTAAGTTCTTTAAATGCAGTTTCTCACTGTAATGCACGATATGAAAATGTATGCTCTAAACTATTTTTAAAATTATACAAGTTTTGCCACATGGGCCAGAATTACAACATTTATAGAAACCACACAAATGATGTCATTAATCGATTATTCAATGACTTAATCGATTAACGAGCTATTTAAAAACTAATTTTATGTTATGTATGGTATGACTTAATCGATTAACGAATGACTTAATCAATTAACGCATCATAAGTTTCAGATTAATTAGCCACTATAATTCCGATAATCAATTAACATTATGCATAATCGATTATACTGTGTAAAATATACTTCCTTGATTAATGGTAAACTACCTTTATGACATGTGATCATGCAATACATGTTTTTCAAATATGTTAACCTTTAATGCACAAAATCATGTATGTAAATGCATGAGCTTACTTATCATATGATTTCTATATGATGTGTATCAATTTTAGTCTTATTCATTTTTAGTTCTTGTGAGACTCTCACCAAGGTTTACCTAGCCTAGACTCGATCTAAGGCAATCATCTTAAGACTTCTAGAAAAGTAAATATATAAAGCCCTAAGTCTATAGATATCACCCTTGAGTCTTCTGCTTGTTGTTTGTTACAAAATCTTCAAGCTTTCTTTGTATGTCCATTGTCTTCATCAAAACCAAGGTCAACTTCAAATATGAAAGTCTTGACTCTTTGCACTTTCAATCTCCCCCTTTTATGATGACATCTACACCAAATCCTTGTTTGATGAGCTTGATGATGATCAACAAGTGTTTGCAAAAGGTTGATTAATTTTCAAATTTGAGCTGCTCCCCTTCACTTTGGTCTCCCCCTCAACCAAGAAACGAGGTGAAAAGATTCAAGCAAGTGTAGGTAGCACCTTCACAGAAGCCTAACAACCTAAAAAACACTTCAAACAAAAAAAACAACTTTTCTCCCCCTTTTGACATTATCAAAAGCATAGGCATTAAAATGATATTAACCAGTTAAAAGTAAGAAGAGATATAAAAGTTTGTTAAAAGAAACTGATTTTAATTGATTAAGAATGAGTTATAATCGATTAAACAGGTTTGAGAAGCTTAAACAAGTGCACAAATCTCTGCATTTAATCGATTAACAACATCATGTAATCGATTAAACTGCCTAAAAAACAAAATACATACATGATTTATAAGACATATCCATTATGCATATGAGCAATCAAGCATGGAATGATTAATATTACTGATTTGTTCAGTGAAGGCATGTATTAATCAAACATATATGGTATACACGCAAGATAAGATTAAGATTCTCATAAAATCATAATCCATAAATCATTGACATAATTAAAACATTATTCAACAAAAAACATGAAATAACAATATGAAACGAGTACATAACAAGAGTTTTAAAGAAACATATTACAAGCAGAAAATACAATGCCCAAATGAAATGAAGTACATGACGCAAAAGATAAACTAAACAACAAAACACAACATCCCTAAGATCTAGACACTCCTAAACTATTCTTGAGGTGGTGAAGGAGGTCGTCTTGCTTGCGAATGCATGATAGTCGTGATGAGGAAATCTAGGCGGTTGATCTCTTCGTTAAACCGTTCACTTTGTCTCTCAAACACCGATTGGATCATGTTCCTTATAGACTCATAGTGTGTGTCAATACAAGTGTTGAGCCTTTGTTCCATAACATCCAAATGAGCTATACCGAAAGGCAGTCCTTGGACATAGTAGAATCTTCCCCCTGATTATCATGAATCTGCTCATCCATAGGAACATCTTCATCCGACAAATCTAAATTCACACTAGTGTTGTGATCTTCCTGGTACTACCTGACATTATCATACTTATAAATTCTCATATTGTGAATTAGATTTTCACTATTCAAGTGCTCACGAGAATTTGTAGAAATAATCATTGTATCAGATGTATCTATTTCTAGATGATCAATGATCCCAGATATGTGAATACCATAACCAAGCAACTTGGGTTGAGAGGTTGAGATATCATAAATCACCTTTAGAATTTTCTCGAATAGAAAACATAAATTCCAGGTCGTTGATAGTTGGTTGGGCATGGTTTGTGTTTCTTTGCACAAGTATGTATTCAACTATGTAATGCAAAAGTCAGTTTTTCACCAATAATGATCCAACCTTAGTTAATTCTCCTTGTACATACAAGTGTGATCCTGTGAGACAGGATTTATACATTTCAATTGCATCAAATGAGTTCCATAACTCATTTGAGCAGCCCCCTAGGCCGAAACCATCACTAGACAGCCCACCCATAGTCAGAAACATGTTCTCATTCAGCTCAAATAATTTTCTCGAAACCATAGACTAGTAGCTTTCATCCTTATATCTAAAATTTGCATAGAATTACCTAACTAGAGCAGGGTTTACCTTTCCATTAAGCTCAAGAAATTGGTTCACTCCCTGAATTTCCAATCTATGAGGAAAATCAAAGCCTTGCTTTAGCATCCAAGCCATACCCGCATTGCGATTGTACATTGGCTTTCTCCCATGGAATTTTGCTAAGCGATTTTCTTGAAGGATTATTGAGTAGTAGGGGTCACCATGATCCCTTCTATCACCATAGCCAGATGTAGAGCCACTTTCTGATATAAACCAAGGGGGCAACTTATGATTATGAAGGACAATCTTACAAGTAGGAGAGCCACTTGGAGCCCACATTCTTGGATGGAAATTATGATAGTTTTTAGTTATTATTTTATTGCATGAATAATATGAGAATAATTCTCATGAGTAGTCTTAGGATTTAGTTTAATTATTGTCTAAGTATTTTATTTTATTTTATTTTCACTAAAATCATGTAACATTGGGGTTGAGAATGCATTTTATTTCCTTGTAATATGGTCCAACTTTGGCCAAGAAATTAAGTACTATGAGACCATATGGACTCATCATATTAGTTAAGCAAGGAGATAGTAATGGTAAGTCAAGTTCAAATTGGCGTGGAGTAAGACTAATAAGGCAAGTTTTTATCAACCCAATCAGCCTAGAAAAACTTAGCACATATCAAGAAGGATTTAAAAGTCAATGATCATTCCAAATTCGGTTCAAGATCATCAAATCTTATTCAAGACATTTAAGACAAGGATCATGCAAGAAAGGCAACTAATCAAGTCTCATTCAAGGCAATCAAATTAAGATATTAATTCGACAATTATGAAGTTTCCTTTTCAAGACCAAATCCATCATAATCAATTCAGCCAAGCAAGAGATCACGCACAATCAATTTGTCAATTTCAAATAGTCACATGGCTGAATGCATCAATGGGATTTCGGCGAACACATGGCCAAATCAAATCAGTCATTAAAGTCCAACTAAAAATCATTTAATTACATGTTTTAATTAGGATTTCAAATTAGGCATAGTCAATTCAGAATTTCCCTATTTATTTGTATTCCTTTCATGATCAATGAATCAAGTTGAATTTTGTTTGGATTAATTCATCTTTAGTTAAGCGTTGCTCCTAACTTAGAACTTATCAAGACTAGTTCTTGTGGTGTTCGTAGGCTTATCACCATTGGTGTGGCGCCTCAACCTTGTTCTTATCAAGGATCCTTCCTTGTGGCGAACCTCCTTGGCTTATCAAAATACTTTGCTTGTGGCGCCTTCCCCCTTCATTCTTATCCATTTTCTTTTATCCAAACATAAAAATAAAAATACAAAAAATATTTACAAAAACGTGGACATTCATATAAAAGTGTTATTCCGCAAGTCCAATTAAGTTTCAGGCAAGAACGATCGGCCAAAACGCGAACCATCCCTTGGAGGTTCGCATCACTTTCGGTTCTTCTTGAACGATTAGTCATTATTTTGACTCTCTTCTGCTTTCCATCAACCATCTTTTTAGTGTTGGAGTGGTTTAATCGATTTAGGATGTTTCTGGGCTAGGGTTTAGAAATTGGAGAAAATTCTAGGTTTTCGGATTTCTGTGGATTTGGGGGCTAATTGATGACTAATAAGACTTATTGGGGCTCGACTTAGATTGCTATATGATTAGGATAGATCTATTTCACCAATTAATAGAAAGGGGTAGGAATTTTGGGATTTGGGGTTTGAAAAAATCTTTCCCAAACGCATATTCAATCTAATATACCTTATCGTTAATCGATTAAGGCACCTATTAAAGTTTTAAACAGCTGAGCCCAATTAATCGATTAAAAAGAGGCTTAATTGATAAATGATAAAGATTTTAAAAAAGTTGAAGCTACTAGAACTTAGTTTAATCAATTATGACACAAGGTTAATCGATTAACATCAGTAAAATCATAGATTTGAGTACATTTTTTTAAAATTGAATGGCATGCTAATAGATTAACTATAATATTTCATCTACTATATAGTGTATATACTGGTATTTTTACTTGCTTCAGGCCGAAATTTTTGTTGGACTTCTCTAATAGATTAATAATGATATTATCAATAATTGCCGAGATTCTTGAAGGTTGGGATTCTTTCCCTATCTGCTACAAAATATAGTATTTGGTGGTTTGTTTTCTGTAACTTCAGAACAACTACTCTCTGGCTTTTTAATCATGAAATTGTTTTAAATGTGATTCTTTTTTCATAAAGGAATAATGGTTAGTAGACCGAAAGTCATCTTCATCGTTAATATCAACCTTTGGAATCTATGGCACAGTTTACATTGCCTACAAACGTAAGTCAACTACTTCCCAAAAGTTTCCCGAAGGCTAGTAGGTGAACATTTATCTTTCTACTATTTTTAATATAATTTAATGTCAATTATCTAGATTAGTTAACTAATTCATTCAGAAATTTAAAATTTCCTTATTATTATTTAGCCATGTTTTAATATAATTATATTAGTTATTTATTTAACTAATATGAGTTTGAATAATTGATAACTATGAAAGCTTATATGAATAAGCAATAAGATGTCAATCTAGTGGTATAATATCTTGTTAGATCTCTAAAAATATTAAATGAAGACTTTAATTCTTGAGAGCATCACTTATGGAGAGAAATAATATGAATCATATCTCCGGGATTTGTTCAAAGAAAATCAATATACCAAAATATTCTACATCCATTTCATACCAAAGAAAAATCATTAACATAAATGCATGTATCTAAATTCTTATGAAATTTAACATCCTTAAGATGAATCCGTAATTTTCCAATTAAAGATCCTAACATTAATCCCCATCCAAAATAACTTTTGAATTGCTCATCATGTAGGTTGTGCATGTGACGATCTTGCACTAAACTTATGATATTCATTGGTCGGCTTATGCATGTGTATGTCTATATTGTTTCCTAAGGTAGGGATTAAAGTTATAAATTTCTTCGAAAGTGGCGCTGAGTTATGTGCTATTCATCTAATTATTTTCATTAAAAGCAAGGTTTGAGTTGCTTGGAGATGTCACAAAGACAGAGACATTGATGATGCCTTAAGGATTGTTTTGTCACAATCAATAATCAAACACTGAAGATCTCTCAAGATTTAATAAAATTATCTGAATAATAATCTCATCAACAGCAAAAGAAAATATAAATTGTTAACCCAGATTAGTAGAGAGAAGAAGAATATTAATTAGCAACTTGTATGTTGTGTTGTTGCATATATTGCAATTCTGAACATGTTATATAGCTAAATGAACCACAACCATTAAAATAATAATATTGCAACCTTAATTACAATTACAAATCTATATTTAAAACCTTCATAAACCTAATTATATAACAACAGCAACTCAATTATTTAAATAGTAAATATCAATATTCTCATTCATATTTATTCTATTATTGTAGTCATACATTATATACCTACTTTATTAAAGAGTACATATACTCTACTTTCCGATATTGAAAAGTCCAATACTGAATCAAAATAATGAAATGTCGTAGAACATTACTTCGATTTCCTTATTCAGTGTACCAATTTCCATCGTGCGTCCAGTTTGACCCCTCCCAGCTACGATAAAAACCATCTTCCTTCACCAACCAGTAAACTTTGTCATGGCCTTTGAACTCATTGGTATCATAAGCCTTCCAAATCGTAAACCACCGCCCCCAGATGGCGTTGCATTCATAATCTGGATCCGCGGGTGCTGTTCGGATGTAATGATCACCAAACCTAAGATTAAACCAATCATCTCCGCCGCATCGAAATTTAAATAGCCCTGGTTTGTCGTTGGGCAAGTTATTTTCTATGTCAAGCACAACATTCGATTTAGCAAGTGTTGACATGATCAGAAAATAGGAGAGGAAGACTAGAGAGAAGGTGAAACAGTTACGAAAGGCCATTGTTGTAATATTGTTTTGTTGTGATAACTGATCATTGAAATGAAACCGCTCCTCTTTTTATTCTCAAAATAATCTCTTTAGAGAGAAGTTATTACTTTTGTATTTAATGATAAAAATGTCATCACATTTTATTTAAAATGTAAAACTGTTAACACAACAAAAATTTCCTTTATTTTTTGTGCAATGCTCTCTCAATCCTCACTTTTTTGTGTTGATGAAAGTGTTCTCTCACCCTTTTGGTTAATAGATTAATCTTTTCTTTTCTTAAGGGTTTGTGGTTGTTGTTCCTAACAAATGTCACTTTCATGAATAATATTTTTGACTATCATTTTAGGATGTAGCGAAACCTTATATTATTATATCAATCTATCTCTTGTTGGTACCTTTACCCATTTTATTCTAACTATGTCTATTAATGAAAAAGTGTAATTTAATCAAGAAAGAAAAGTGATAAAAAACAACAACCAAGTAGAATTTGATTGATTATGAAACAAAATATGGAAGGTACTTAAAGAAATAAGGTAATGTTAGAGATATTGGAATGTGTGAGAAACAAATATATATAGATTTTTTAAATCATTCATTCATTCCTGATTTGATTTCATAATTATGTAATTAATTTAAATTTGATGTTATAATGGAATTGATTTTTGTTGTACTATTAAGGATATTCTCTTGTCTTTTTGGGTAAGGGCTAAATCGCTTTTGAGGTTTGTGGCTAGTCCTCCCAACAAGTATTGCTCCCGAGAATTGAATCATCGATCTTGAGGATTCAATGAGGTCTTACACCAATAAACCAACTACCTTATTGGTATAATAGAATTGATTTGATTAATATGCATTTGGATTACAATTTGAAAACAAGTCAAACAAATAATATCAAATTAAATAAATTTGATTTAATAATTTGTTACAATAAAAAACCAATCAGACTAAATCAAGAATATCAAATAATTAATAAATTGTATTTTTATTCATTTCATTTTTGTTTTCAAAATAAAATAAAAATAAATATTACTTTAAACCAATATGGACTTAATAAATGTGATACAATTTTAAAAAAACATGTATTAAGTCCACTTTGGGAGGAGACACACCTGAAAAAGATTAGTTCCTTGTCTATAACCGAAAAGATAACTTGGGTAATACAAGAAAAATAGGATTCTCAATCCTATATGAGAGTCAACTCATTAAATTCATATTAATTTTATATGCTATAAGTCATATAAGTTAACAAAATTAAACCACTTATTTGTAAATTGTTAAATAAATATTTAATATAATTGGATTAAAATATTTGATGTCAAATATTAATCAGGAAATTTTAAATTTATAACATTCTTTGTTTTATAAACAAATATATATTTGTTAGTATTTCTAATTTTGTAATGAGACTCAGTCACAATATTTTTATTGTCATAAACTCTTAATCATAATCACATTATTAACTAACGGACGTTGGTTCAAGTGGTACATGCTTGATTCCCCGTAAGCAAGAACCCGGGTTCGAGTCTTGTAGATGGAAAAAATGCCCATTGGGAGAGTTAGCCCCACTTACCTGTGGATGTGTCCGGCTCGGATATGATTGCCTCCAGTGCGAGGATACTGTGGGAAACAAAAAAAATCACATTATTACCTAATGATTCCCAATTTCTAACTACTCAAGCAACGAATTCGTTGATTAATATAACAAATGACATTAAATTATATTAAAATAGTAGAAAACTAAAAAAATGTAATATTTATATACTGTCAATATAAAAATTTATACATACTTAATATATCGTATATTGTTTATTTGTATTACTTTTTTGAATGATCAATTATACTTAAAAATAAATGATGAAAGATATAATAATAGTTTATACCAGTATTGTGAGAATTGGACCGGACCAGAGGGTCTGACCGATCTGATAGGTGACCGGACTTAAAAACGGTTATAGTTTACAGTTTTAACTGAATGAGTGGTCAGACCGCTTTGAACCGGAGAAAATCCAATCTGACCGTGTTAAAACTGGTTAAACCGCATTAACCTGAGAATTGCATCAGACAGTTCACTTAAAATTAAAAAATGGAACATTACTCTAATATTTTGTTTTACTTCGGTCCAAAAGAAGATAGAGAGGTGTTAGTTCTATATAATTATATACATAATTATTAATTATATAAAAGTTACATTTATATACATTATATATTTATAGATAAAAAATATTAACTACATATAAAATTATATGGTCAGACCAAACAGTTTAACCGTTTATACCTAATACGAGACCTATTCTAATTTGATGTCTAACTCGGGTTTCCCAACATTGGTTTATGCATACATTTTTTCCCTCAAGCTAAAATTCAACATTAAATGTTCAACTACTAGCCTCTACGAAATTTAGGGAAAGACATCCAACCTACAAGAATCTCAGCAATCTATTACCTATATAACAAAAAAATGTCACTCATGACATGTGTCAATCTCTCAATCAAAACTTTCCCTCCAAAACATGTCTATGTTAATCATATATACCTTTCAACATTGTATCTTTCTTTTTTGTAAATTGTACATTTTAATTCTAATGATTAATGATCCCATTTGTTTTTTATTCTATGAAGAAATTGTTGGGAGATCTTCATCCATGGGTTACAACATTCCTCCACGGGCTAAGTGAAAGAAGCATGTAAGTGAGTTTGACACCACATCTTGACCCAAAACCTTAAGGCATTAGGTCTATGGGTTCATCCACTTATATGCTCTTTAACTCATCCATTTTTGTCCAATGTGAGACTTCTTCATTCACACTTGGAATACCCAACATCTCCCCCTCAAGTGTGAATTCTCATTCGAGTATTGGATACACTAGAGCTCAGCTTTCTATCCACTTGCACCGCCATTGGCTTATCCTTTCATCAACGGAACACGCCACCTTGACCTCTCGTCAGGAAGACTTTCGACACAAGGATGCCACATGGATCTACCAACCACTTGTCGCTTCAATACTCTATTGAGTCGTCGAACCATCAACTCTGATATCACTTGTTGGAGATCTTCATCCATAGGTTACAACATTCCTCCATGGGCTAAGTGAAAGAAGCATATAGGTGAGCTTGATACCACTTCTTGACCCAAAACCTTAAGGCATTAGGTATATGGATCCATCCACTTATATGTTCTTTAACTCATCCATTTTTGCCCAATATGAGACTTTTTCATTCACACTTGGAATACCCAACAAAAATTACATCTCACAATAAAGGGGATTGAATCCCTTTTCACATGTGAATTACTTCTCTATCCATTATCATTTCATATCTCCATCTTCTTCTCCCTCTTCCGTTTCATATTTCTCTCTTCTTCTCTCCCGTATCTACAATCCAATGTTTCATTCGTCAATCTTCATTTCGTTTAAACCTAATATGGTGGTTTCTATATTCCTCTACTCAATCTTCGTCATTGTAGATTTGTTCTTATTTTATAAATATGTTGTTTAAAGTGCATTTTTATTGATTTTTTCATTCATTAAACTAATATGATGACTTCTGTAACCTACATTGTAGATTTATTCTTATTTTTTAAATGTGTTTTTTAAAGTGCATTTTATTGATTTTTTTATTCATTTGTTTATTTTTAGATATGTTCTTATTTTCTAGATCTTTTAATTGATTTTTTGTTTATTATGTATTTATATTCTTATATTTTCTTTGATTTGTTTATTTTGTATATGTGGTATGATTGATTTCATTATTTTGTAGATTTGTTCTTCCAATAATCATTTTCTTTAGTATGTCTGATTACAAGAATTTCATCCTTAACAATGACCAAACCCTCAATAACTATGTTATGTACTCGATCTCCATTTATATATATACACGAACATTTAATTACAAGTTACAATATTGTATTTATTTGTTTGTTGTTATGAATTTATTTATCTTCTCATCTTATCTCGTATTTATCATCTTATCCCTTCATTTGCAGTTTGACTCTTCCTTAAAGCATATCTACATGTTATTGTTATGTCTTTGTGTCCCTATCTTACTAAAATCTTCAATTTTATTCTCCTTCGCACAACAAATGAATTTAATTATTTTTTTCTCACATGATATTTGTTAAATTATTTTTTCCTATGTGGTTATTTTTCTAAAGGAGGAAATACAAATTTGTCATATTCTTTGTTTATGCATTTGCAGAAGAGAAACATCACATCCTAAAATACAACGATTGGAGGTTACATTCATTATCTTAGTGTAGAATAATAATTGTTTAATTTTATTATGTGTTTGTCATTTTTCATTCGAAGTTATTTTTTTCACTATCTGAATGTGTCAACCTTATATTAGTGAGAATAACTTTAATCTTTTTTATTTTCATCATAAATAATTTGACATGTTTAATTGTTGAACATGTATATTTTATCTAATTAATAATAGTAAATGTGATCATCATATCAGTCATAACGACTGAAGACGATTTAATTTCATTTATATTCTACTCTATAACTAATAAATTTGTGGAATATTAATATCTAATTCCATTTATATTCTATTTTGTTTGAATTTATGGATCAGTTACAAAAATGTAATATAAATTTGCATAATTATAACTAATAAATTTGTTATTTGATTTTTTTTTTGTTTTTGGATTGAATTTCTCTTTAATAGGATGTAATAATCAAAATATTAAAGCAATTTCATTTGATTATGATAATTAATTGATTTGATTTATATTTTGATTAAATTATTTATGATTCGCTAATTTTAAGCAATACTCATTATGGATATAAATTTGCATAACTATAAATAATAAATTTGCGAAATATATTTATATTTAATTCCATTTATATTCTATTTTGTTTGAACTCATGAATCAATTACGAAATTTGAATTTATGGATTGATTTATATTTATATATTATTTGTCTTGATTCATTGAATTTCATAACATGCGTGACTAATTGAGCATATTACATGGTTACTTTAACGTTGAAAATTTAATGCATATTTATAATTATACTAATAAAGAAATAATTAAATAATAATGTCATAAAGAAACATAAAAGTTCAAAAAATTCCAGTCAGTTATAAAAATGATATTATACACAATTAATCAATTGTTAATTACACTTTAGAAATCAAAATTATTAGACATGATTGCCTTTGAATATCTTTTATTTCATTATCTAAAAATTAAATAATTGTTCTTAAAATCAGCACAAAATGCCTCATGCAAATCAGGGGTATACATACTACTAGTTATTAATAATATTATACTTGATCAAGTAGGGAAGTCAAACAAAATTTTCGGCCTTGAGGCAAATAAAAATACGTCCTACTAACTCCCAAGCAAAAAATTCCTCTTGCTCACTAATATTCCTTTTTAAGTAATTGAAGTCTTTGGGAAACATTCAACTCAGATATAATGAAATACTAGTATGTAAGCTATGCTTCCCTGGAGATGTAACAACCAAAAAATCTCGATAATTTTATTGATATCTAGACTAACATCATCAAGGATTCACAATTTCACATTGATATTATGTCTCAAGGCCACTCCAACTTCAATATATAAATATCTAACGAAAGGGGTCACTTATTACATGCAGTTCAACAACTTACAAAACCCATTCTTAAATATTGTCATGGGCCTCAATTTTTTTGGTTGAGCATATGATGTAGGATTGATTTAGAGTTGCTATTATATTTTTTCTATCAAATGTAAAAATAAAAAAACCCCTCTTTAAACCTATTATTAGGAATTTGTTGGTCTTTAAATTTGAAATATGGATTTGTGAGTCAATTATGAACTTAGAGAAATATTAATATCCCATCTAAGTTGCTCCTAATAGATGATACTCTAGCATGAATTGTTTTATATCTTAATTTATTTGGTTATTTAATTAATTATTAACATAAACCTATAATATACTACAATTAAATCTTAAAATGGATTTAAGAGTAAATATAATAAATAATTATTTTTATAAATTTTGTTTGATGAAATTGAAATTCAATTACATCAGTTAAACCCAATTCATGGATTGCAACTATGTAAGGAGTAATTTACATAAGTTCAATCCAATTCATAGATTACAACTTTGTGAAGAGTGATGCATACTATTTTATAAGTACAGCCTAATTGATAGTTTGCAACTATGTTCAATGAGATGTACATATTCTTAATAATTAATATGCTAACATTAACCATTCTTTCTTTTTCTATTCTTTTATTTATCATTACTCACACTCTTAAATCATCAAAAGTCTTTCAACATGGTGCTAATATTTTCTTTGATCTTTAATTGACTCCCAAATCCAGAATTCTAATTCAAAGGTGAATCCTTCCAATATTTGGGCTTTAAAAAAGTTTTTCTATGTTTTGACCACAAAAAATTTAGTGGCAATTTCAAATCAGTCGCGTAATTGGTATTTGATCGAAAATCGAGGTGCGAATATATTTTAAAAAATTTAAATTGAATAAACTTACAATGATATTTGAAAAATGTACATTATTACATTATTTGGGGATATAGATTTCATGAAATACTTATTATTTTTTAATACATCCTTTGTGACGCACATGAATTGTTGAGGTTGATAGGTATTGACTTCTTATGTGCTTATTATATATCTTTTTAATTGCATAGTAATAAAATATAAATTGTGAAATACAGGTGTTATATCTAAATAAAATGTTTATTATATATTATAGGATTTTCGGAGGTCATTTCTTGTCGATATAAGTTTTGTTAGGGTGAACAGGATCTGACCCTACCCGTTCACCAGATACGACTCAACCATGATCGTGTCCAAATAGGGTTGGGTTTGATCGAGTCTAGGACCGAGTTCAGGTTCAATAAATAGACTCGATCAATATTTAGGGCCGGGTAGGGACCAAATATGACCTGACCCGTCCCATCCCAGGTTCACTCACTCATCATGTTTGTATGTGTTTCTACTCAAATGTGTATAGAGTAATAACACCCTTTTGGGCGAAAGTATCATTTATTCTTTATTTTTCCATAATATATACATGATATATATATATCATTTTATATATCAAACTACATATTCATGATAATAAATAATATTGAGAAGTTTTTATCTAAAATGGGTATACATTATATTTAATCAGGTCTAGGATCGGGTCGGATTTAAAGGCTAAACCAATTGCTATTTAAGGCCGGGTTAGCTTCGAATTTAGGGCCGAGTCCAGGTCCAAAAAAATGACCCGACCAATATTTAAGGCGGGTAAGAACAAGCCTTAACTCGTCCTAACCCCAACCCATACTCACCCCAAAGCTTTGTAGTTATTATGCAAAAAGAGAAAAATAAAACATTGTCAAAATTGTATGGTTTAAGCAGCAGTTACAAATGTCTTATTGTCTGATTCAACATGATAATCAATCCTTATACTCGTATGATATGATGTGAAACATATTATTAAATAGAGAGTAAATTACACTGACACCCACTGAGTTTTAGTGAAATTACATAAATTACTCTTCACTTTTCTACACCTACACAAACCTCCTAATTTTTATAATTTCATTACACTAACCACCATTGCATGATAAATAAGTGTGATTTTTTGAACAAAAAATATTATAAATGCAATCAAGTTAAACAAAATACGGTGTACTATGGATACAAGTCCAAATAATATATGAGTCGATACCTCTTTATTATTTTTGGTTCGTTACGATATAGTATAAGAGCGATTTAAACAATATTTCTTTGGAATTGTTGATGCATTTTGTAACACAAAATAATAAAGATACCTTGATTTGTATATTATTTGGATGTTTATTCACAATATACTATATTTTGTTTAACTTAATTGCATTTATCACATTTTTTGTTTAAAAGATGACACTTATTTCTCATACAAGGGTGATCAGCGTAATGAAAGTAGTATAAAAATTAGGGAATGTTTATGTAGGTATAAAAAAGTGAAGGGTGGTTTATGTAATTTCACTAAAACTCAGAGGTGTCAGTGTAATTAATTCTTAAATAGATGAAAACTGAAAAATACATGTCAAACCATAGGGATCAAAACCGATTTGTTTTAGAGATTTGAACTTTCAACTTAATAGTTTTTGTAACATAATTTGATCATTGAATAATTATAATAATCGAGTTATATGTTATAGACTAGTTGAACCATGGTAACATTATAATAGTACTCTAATTTGATATCATAAGCATTAGGTTATCAATAACTCTTATTTCACACCATAATAATTCTTTTTGGAAAAGTAGCAAAACAATAAGTGTTCGCAATTAGACTGTTGAAGCTTCAAAGTAGCATTGATACAACCCCTAATAAGATTGAGTTTTATTATTTTTACATCAAATTTTAAATATAATATTTAACTTCGTACATATTTGATTCCAAAATACCCAACCCAATTTTCCCTAACCAAAAAAAAGAAAAAAAATAAGTACAAAAAAAAATCTTAGACTTTACTCACTTACCAAATCTCAAAAAATGATTCAGTATGACAGGCTAGACATTGGATCTCATTCAATCTTACATTTAGATCTAGCTATGGGTGGCAATACCAGTTTGATTTTGACCCGCCAAAATATAGGTTGGCCAAGTCCGACCCGTCTTGCTAAAATGACTCAAAATATCAGTCCAACCCATATTTGGCAGGGTTGGCGGACTGGTCCATTTTATTTTCTCAAAGCACACATTTATAATTAACTTAATCACAATTTCAAAAATAAATAATCATCACGCCTCATAAATGTTTTTAAAAAAATCACAAACTAAAGTCCACAATCTTACAATAACATATTGTCTTAATTTAAAACGCGTAAGTTTTAAACAACAAGCCAACATAGTCTTAAACTCTTATATTCCTAGTTCACAATAAAGTTTCTAACTCCTAAGTTTTAAACATTAGATGCTCTGTTAAAAGAAGATGCCTTCATTTTTCTATTACTACCACCATCAACTAAAAGCCTAAAACATGCCTACTCCCCTTTTATTTTAATGATGGCCCGTCGGACCAGCCTAGTCCTCCGCGGCCCATATAAAAATAGGCTTTCAAATCAGGTTGAATATAAATTTTTGGGTTAAAATCCCCAACTCAACTTACTAAAAATGACAATTCAAACGGGCTGGCCCATCGGACCAAGCCCATATTGCAATCCCTAGATCTAGCGTACATAGTTCAATCTTAACCACCTAATTCCCCCACCATCCTTGTTGGGTAAAATATTGAAGAACAAATTAAACAAAATCATGGATAATTAATTTGTGGACAATTTCTGGCCAATCTTCCTCCAGCACTTCAAATTTCAATCATTAAGTACACAAATTTCATGTATGTAAATAAATGTTCAATGAGATACTTTGTTTTGTCTATTTTTGGTTATCATTTTTCTTTTTCAGCCTAAAATAAATGGTCAATGAGTTTTATCAAATCTTATTTTTAGCATTTTTTACATTGCAAACATAAAAGCAAATAACAAAACAAAGAAAACAAACTACCCCAAGCCTCTATAAATCTATGTAAAGAACACCTAGAACTTGTAATATATACAATCGTTCTAGCATCATACAATGCCAAGGTCATCAATCTATCTCTCACAGAGTTCTAATTTGTAGTCACATGAGTAATTGTCACCTCACGACCACAAAATATCCCATATGTCCCAATATGTGCTACATACTAGTGTAGATGAACTTGTCACATTAAACCCAATGTTTGAATAACCTCCTAGCAATCTATCTCATAGGTGAGCTTTGTAATTTTCTTTGACCAAGCTAACATCAATCCTCTCAAATCAGCTCTGCAAGAATCATGTTACCATGTCCTTTCTTACATGAGAAACCTGCGATGCAACCACCTTTCTCATACCTCAAGATATGGTGATTTTTTTCTAAAAAAACTTATAAGATGGTTATGGAGGCAATTATTGCAAACATATGACTTCCTTAAATTACTAGAATAAATGTGAATATATAAAAATGCAATAAGATTCTACAGCAGTGAATGACTTCCTCAAATTACCAGAGTGTAGGGGATGTTCAAGAATATTATGAATATTATGTCATCCTTTAAAATTAAGATTTAGCTAGTATAATGGAGATAGTTCCAAAAATTCCACAAATTTTAAAAAACCCAGAATCAAATATTACCTAATATATTTGAACCACTTAAGTAATAAATATTCCCAACAATAAGAAAATTAAGAAGGTTAAATATGAAGAAATAAAAAATAAACTAATTTTTATATCAAGTTGATCAACAATTTTAAAAAATAAGCACATGAATGAAGAAAGAGGAGACAAGGAAGGAGACTTAGCCAGGGAAGAGGCATTGCATGAATAAAGCCACAACAAATTTATTCTCTCATTCTCTCATTTTTTTTGTTGATAGCCTCATCCACGCTCTGTCACTTCCCTAGCTTTGTCAGGTTTTTGTAACCTTTAATCTTAGTTCCATCCTCTCCCTATTTTGGATCAACTTTCCCACATACCTGTCAACATTTATAACATTAAGATGGTTCTCCGAATGAATCTCACATCCAATAAGGTTGCTTCAACCATTTTCATTACAAACACAAAAAATGCATTCTTGAGTTTCGATAGGATGCAATCAGATTCTATATATAATCAAATATGCTTCAAGTACATATTTGTACTATTGTATTTCACATGTACTGCTTCCTCATGTGGGGCCCACATGGTAGTTATAATCTATGACCAAAACAAGAATACATACAAAAAATGGAAGATCTCAAGTGTAGTACTATCTTTTTGCTTGTAGTAGTAGTGTAGTACCATGGTACTGTGCATTTCTTTTAGTACCATATATTTTTGTTTGGTAGTATTATTACATCTAAAATTCTATTTTTTATTTATAATAAATCAAGTTACGCTCATACTTTATGTACTTTTATTTTTAATCTCTATTTCAAAAAATATATTTAAAAAATCATAAAAAAGTTTTGGTTGTAAAAATAAATTTTTTGGTATTTGTAATTGTATCTTACATTTATAGTGTCAAGAATTTTACTAAAATGAGATATAGTAATAAAAATAGATATAATATATTTTAGAAAGATAATAAAATCTAAGGTGAAAGTTGGTTTGTTGGATGTTATGAAGGTTAAGGTCCCGTGCTAATTTTTAAATTGTGTGGTCAATAGTTAATTAGCTAGTTAGTTTTTTTAATTGGTATAAGAGTGAAGAGTCCAATATGTATTATGTCCCTTATTATATTCTCTATTAATTTGATAATTTTGCATATAAAAAAGTACCAATATGGATTGATGTATTTCAATTTTTTTCTTCGAATGTATCTTTGAAATATTTTTTACATGGTGCCCATTGTGTTGAAATTATTTCAATATATCTGGACGACTTTGACTTGCAGCAAGTTATTTTGAAATATGTTATTGTGCCTTGCTTTCATGGGAGCTTATCTTTATAGTTCAAGTCCGCTGCTTTCTATTTAGCCAGACAACCACACCAAGGTGTTAAAAAAAGCCAACTATAAAATGAGAGGTAGGTTGAAAACCTATTTGGGCAATCTAGGGAAAAAGATTGCTTACAGTATGTCAGAATTGATATTTAACAACACTCATTCAATAACGTTTATGTGTTGAATGATGTTAAATGTAAGGCGAAAGAAAATTAACAGCACTCATTGAAGAAAACATTGTTAAATGTGTTATCTTTAACAACGCACATTGAAGAAAACACGGTTAAAAGTCAAGTTCATATATTTAACAACACTTCTTCAGTAAGCGTTGTTATATGTGTTATCTTTAACATCACTTATTGAAGCAATCGTTATTAAAGGTCATACTTCATATATTTAACAACACTTCTTCAATAAGTGCTATTAGACACTTGTTTTAGTGAGTGAGAATCTTTTCAAATTCAAAAACAAAACTTCACACACAATAATAGACATATCACCCAGTTTATTATTTCTCTTAATTTTCTTCTTGTCCATGAGTACATTTTTCTCTTTAATCGATTATCTGGGCTGCTGAAGTGATTCTTTATAAACTACGTTTTCAGAACTGTAGTCATAACTTGCATGTTGCATTTTTTAGAGAGTTAGAGCATATTTCGTGTTAATTGTTGCATCTATATGATATTGCATTTGTGAGATTAGAAAAGAGAGAATTCTATGCTTTAGGATTGAGAGGCATTTCATGTTTAATTTCTCATCATTTCATCTCATATGTTCATGCATTCATTGATGTTTTTGTGAAGATTTTGTATTCTGTAAAATCTGTTTTCAACTAATACATTGTCATGTTATATGAGACTTGTGTTAGAGTTTTAGAGTAAGGTCTTAATTGTCTATTTTGAGCATTGTAATTGCTTTAGATTACTCTATGTTTTTGTTGTAAAAAGTGTTGTAACTTTGGGAATCTCAAGGTGTCTTACCACCAACGAGATTGTGTTGTATCTTCATTAGCTTAGAGTTCTTGATAGAAAGAATAGGTTCTTCGGTTGGGGCTACACCGCAAGAAAGGTTTTCTTGGGCGGTAGGAAGGGAGTCAAACCAATGAATAAGTTTCTTTAGCTTCAAGTGAATGTCTAAGTGTTGTAATTGGAAGAATTGCTTGTAAAACATCATTTCAATTATAGTGAAGAAAAATCTCCCAGATCAGCCGGGGGCCTAGATGTAGTTTGCAAGTGGACATGCAAACGAACCAGGATAAAAATCGTGTTGTAGGATTTTTCTCTCTCTCTCTCTCTTTATTGCTTTAATCGATTACTTTGTATAGTTGTTTTAATTGTTATATTCTGTTTCTATACTATACTGTTGTAACTCTGATATATTTGTAAGCTCTGTATATTCGTTTCAATCTCGGTTGATTGTCGTGCAAGAAACTGAATCTGTTTGTGTAATCTGAGTTGTTTTAATCAATTAAAGTGATTACGTTAATCGATTATTTCTATTATGTTAATCGATTAATCTGGGGTTATTTTAGCATTAATTGTTGTTTTCGAAAAGCAGATACTCTGATCACTACACCTATTCAACCCCCTTCTAGGTGTATTTTAGTCACTGATACCTAACACATTGTTGTAATATGGTTTTGTTGTGATGGTGGAAGATATTTCAAGAAGTCGGGTGATACTAGAAAGACATGAATCTATGAAAAATAGGAAAAGATTCTCTATTCCAAGAAAATCTTGTCCTCGTGTATCGTAGGGGTGCGAGTGGGACGGGTTAAGTATGCCACTCACCGTCCATAAATATTGACCAGGTTAATTTTGAACCTGAACCCGTCCCTAATTAGGATGGGACGTATAAAATAAGACGGATCAAGATAGGGACAAGTCCGGGTTGGAAAAGGACAAAATGACAAACATATATATTTTTCTCAAATCTTTAAGCATGCACAATAAAAATTATCACAATCTGTATATAAACTCAACTAAAACATTCATCTCACGTGCATCAGTATATAAACTACAAACTGTAAATTGTTTCCTTCAAACTTAAAACTATCACAATCACGTGATTGAAAATTATAGAAAACATTAAAAATTTCAGGACATTTTAAATTGTCAAGTGCCAACTTAAGCTAAAGTCTTATTGTAAATGATAAAAAACACATGAGAACTGAAATGATATTAACATGTCAATACTCAAAAGTTTACACAAAAATGAATATAATAATTAGCTATTAACTGAAAAATGAAACTGAAATTGGAGTTCACACGAAGTACACAAAAACTAAGAAAGGTAAGGAATAAGGATCGTATGATAAGTGGTGTCGACATGTTGTGTGAGCTTTTAGGTATTTGAGTTATGTTGACTGAACATAATGGATATTGATAGGTACTTATTCAATTATTCTTGATATATAACTATAATAGACGGGTCTGGTGACCTGGGCATAGACCTGAACTCGTACTTTTTTGACGACCGGTCTGTCCCTTTTAATCGAGTATGTCCTTTTTTATTTATATGGACGGGTCAGATCTATCCCTAACTCATCAGGTTGAGATGGGTCAACAGGTCTACGAGTCGGGCCAGGTTTCGCTCACCCCTAGTGGACCGAGCCAATTAAACTTCATAGAATAATATAAATTGTGTCCTCGTGTACTGAAATTTATAGATTTTTATTTTATATTGTTTTATACAATTAAGTAATGAGTATAATGCAATCTAACCATATTGTATTAGAGTTTTTGTATAAATAATATATGTCAAAGTTCTAAAAAAACAAAAAATAAGCAACGTGTGAATGTTGAACCATGTTGCTCTAGCTTATCATGTAAAATAATAGCCACTAGACTAGAAAATAAATTTGTTACCAAGTTACAATGGAAATCATCTTTAAGGATGAGGACTAATAAAAATCGTATTTAAAGAGCACAACTTTAAAAAATAAAGTTTAACTTGTGCATGGGAAACACGACTTTCCCCAGGACTCACATTCCTAGTCCACGACTTCCCTTAAATCGTGGATAGCATACAAGATTTTTTATTAAAGTTACACAAATTCTGTAATTTCCGAAAAAGTTACACTACACATATAATAGTGTAGTCAAACTACACTTCCACGTAAATTTCCCGTGATAGCCGCATATGCTCCGATTGTGATGCGTGTCGATTAGATTTCTCAATCCCCCACATGCTAGCCAGCCTTTACTTTCTGGATTTCCGAATTTCATTGTTTTATGTGCTAGTCCACTTACATTGATTTACCTTTTCTGAAAATTTATTCCATTTCCTATTCAACCATAGTAATAATTATATTAATTATCTATACTATATATAAAGCCGAAACATATTATAACTATGTACATGACATAATTTCTACTTACCTATTTTGCCCTTATAATTAATAATCTATATTTCTATATTATATATCTATACTATATATAAAGCTAAAATATATTATAACTACCTACATGACATTATTTTAACTTACCTATTTTGCCCTTATAATTAATAATTATTACAATATTTTTCAATACAATAAAAAATTAAATGGAGATTAGAGTAAATTACAATCACTAAATATATCAAACTACCAATGCATTTTTTAATAATATCACAATTCATTTTTATATTTTTATCAAAAAATTATAATATTATGTACAAAAAAAGTGATATAATTCTCTAAAATAAAATATATAAAAATTAAATATTTAATACTAAAAAGTAAAAATGTGGGTCGGTAAACACGAAGTGACTACCGACACGCTAATAATAATAAAAAATAATGACAAATGATCGTAAATATAATAATAATATTAATAATACCAAATGATTATAATATTAATAAAATGATAAATATTTTTAATAATACAGGTAATCAATATATATATCTTTCCTATTCAATAAATCATTTTTTAATTTATGTATCTATCCATTTAATAAAGTCAAAACAAGTTGTAACAACCATGACATAATTTTTATATTTCATTTCTATCATTTTTAACTTCTTTCCTTAATAACTAATAAAAACTTTCATATAATGCTTTCATTTTTTCACGATACATCATCTCTTTCACATTTTTTATCTTCTTAAATCTACATTTTTTATTCGGTTTATATATTCCACTTCTTATATTTATACACTCTATCTCAGAAAAAATAAAAGTGTGGGTCGATAGGCAAAGAGTGTGGGTGAACACGCTAGTACTATTAATAAAGGAAAAACAAGTAATAACCACCACCATCAGATAATTTTTATAATCCAAACATATCTTTTTGAAATATTAATAACTCCTATAAACTTCCAAACATTGTTTCATACTAATACATATATATATATATATATATATATACTATATATCTATACCATATATAAAGGAAATATGATGTAACTTTTATCATAGTGTAATTTCCACTTCATGTTTTGCCCTTAACATTATTAATTTTTTGCAAAAAACTATATAGTCCTAAGTAACTATCACCAACACATAATTAATCACACCTCTCACATTAAATTGAACGTTATCATAAACACAAATATATATATACAATATATAAAGGGAAACCATGATGTAACTTCCACCATATGGTGTAATTTTCACTTCTTATTTTGCCCTTAACATTATTTAATTTTTACAAAAAAACCATATAATTCTAAGTAACTATCACAACGCATTAATTAATCACATCTCTCATATTGAATTGAACATTAGCATACACATAAAAAATATAATATAAAGTACATCGAATACATTCTAATTCTAAAAAATGAAATATATAAAAATTAAATATATAATAACATATAATATTGATCAGCAGACACGAAGTGCTTGTACACACTAGTACTATATAAAACCAAAACTACGAATAACTACCATGTCATTATTTTTTATATTCCACATTACTTTTTCATAACTCCTCCATTAATAACCATCATAAACATCTAAATATTACTTTTATTCTTTTTCTCAATACATCATTATTCTTCCCCACATTTTCTTATTTTTATATTTTCTTCTTCAACTCTATATTTGATTAATCTTCTTACATCTTTGGTCTCTAGTTTCTATATAACACAAAATGATAAATATCAGAAAAAATAAGAATGTGGCTCAATAGGCATGAAGTGTCGATCGACACGATAATATTAATAAAGAAAAAACAAGTAATAACCACTACCATGATATAATTTTTATATTTCATACTTATACTTTGAAATATTAATAACTACTATAAACTTTCACACATTGCTTTTATTTTTTATATTACTATATCAGTAATCTTCCTCACATTCTCTTATTTTTATCTTCTCTCTTTCTCAATCTGTTCTTTATCAGAACACAAGAGTACGGACAATGATGAGTCAGATGTTGATGAAGAGGTAGGAAGCGGTCGTCAAGGTGACTGAAGGCAGCAAAGAGTTGGACCCGTCGGTGGAGGTACCTGAAAAGGTTCTCCGACGATCAAGTCAGTATATGAAGTAGAGAGTGAGTGACAAGAAGAATAATATTAGAGAGTCTATGAGTTGAGGTTAAGATACTTCCTGTTGGTAGGTACTCCTATTTATAGGAGTGAGAGTTGACCTTGGGCTCTTGGCTGGTGGTGCGACGCGTGGCCGACCAAAGGTGCTGTCTGGAGCTGCTTTTCCCGTGTCAGGCGGCCTGTTGGGTCGTACACTGTGCCCTTCTTGTCTCTTAGCCTGCTCTGCAACCCGTCTGTTGCGCTGGCAGGTAGGTTGGTGGAGTACGGAAGGCATGTTGTCTCC
>NC_032024.1:4777615-4777954 GCF_001865875.1 Lupinus angustifolius
ATCTCTTGCGTTCTTTTTTCGGATTCTCTCAACTTCTTCGTAAATCAAGGTAACCCCCTGATTTCCATGGTTTTTATTTGCGATTACGAGTCTGATTCCGACGTGGAGATCCTCCCCGGACCTCCACCATGTTTCCAATTGAATGCAGTTCCTCCTTCCTCCTCTGGAGGTGGAGGTGGGGGGTTTTTCTGGAATGGTGTCGATGCCTTTCTGGCCTCATTGTGCGCCAAATGTGGGTTTAGCAGTTCTGATTATGAGTCTGAGTCTGAATCTGATGATTCTTGTGATGGCAGGTTCATGACGATGAGGACTTATAAGTCAAAGGCATCGCAACTCTCT
>NC_032024.1:4778054-4778287 GCF_001865875.1 Lupinus angustifolius
ATTGCCTCCATCCAGAAGTATCTGGAGGCGGACAAGGTCCTGGAGGCGCGGGTGGCGGAAGAGGCGGCGTCCAAACTCCGAGCTGCACACGAGCTGGAGAAGCAAAGACTGGTCGAAGCTCATGCTGCTGAGAAGGCGGACCTAATAAAGTTGGGTGAGGCCGTCAAGGCCCAGGTGGCGGATCTGTTTGCTCGCGTTGGGTTCCTGGAAAGTGACAAGATAAAACTGACCGC
>NC_032024.1:4778387-4822027 GCF_001865875.1 Lupinus angustifolius
CCTGACCTTAGAGTGATGGCACTCACATTCTTCGGGTTGACCACAGTTTGGGAAGGCAACTTATCAGAATTCTGAGAGTGCAATGTGTTTAATGAAGTAGCCATCTGTCCCATCTGGGTGGTAAAATTTTGAATGGAGGACTCTTGTTTCTAAATGGAGGCTCTGGTCTCTTTCTGGAATTGCATATTCTGCAATGTCATTTGCCTCACCAATTCTTCTAATGAAGGTTCACTAGATGCAGTAGCAGGGTTACTATTCACTTGTTGTTGCCTCTGCTGTTGGATTGGGGGAGGCACATATGGTCTATTTTGTGCTGCATTATTATTCTGAAATGGTGGCCCTGGATGAGATTGTGAAGGATCAGACCATCTAAGATTCGGATGATTCCTCCAACCAGGGTTGTATCTGCTTGATGAAGGATCATAATTCTGTTGTTGTTGTTGTTGAGTTCTGTTGTTGTAAATATTTGCAGCATAGGCCTCAGGATGGTCACCGGCTTTGGGCTCTAAGAGAGAAGGACAAACATCAGCATAATGGTCATTTGCGGTGCAAATGCCACAAACTCGTGCTGCAAGTGGAGGTTTCTGCTGATTCATGGCAAGTTGAATGACCAAGGTAGCAAGGGAGTCAAAAATTTTCTCTAGTTTATCTAGCCTCACCGAATATATCCCAACATCATGGACACCTCTGACCATTATAGCATCACTACTTCTTGCACTGAACTGTTGAGAGTTGGAAGACATCTTCTCAATCAAACCTCTAGCCTCAAAAGGGGTCATATCTTCAAGTGCAGCACCACTAGCAGCATCAATGATATTCATCTCCATGTTGTTTAGACCATAATAGAATATTGAAAGAGGAGTTGTTCAAATATCTAATGATGGGGGCAGCTTGCGCATAGTCTCTTGAATCTCTCCCAATATTCATATAAACCTTCTGCAAGTAGTTGTCTGATTCCAGAAATATCTTTTCTGATTGCAGTGGACCTGGAGGCAGGAAAGAATTTTTCAAGGAAGATTCTCTTCAGGTCATCCCAACTAGTAATAGAACCAGGGGCTAAGTAATAAAGCCAATCTTTTGGAGCGCCCTCAAGTGAATGTGGGAATGCCTTCAAACATATGTGATCTTCTTGGACATCACGAGGCTTCATGGTGGAACATACAATGTGGAACTCCTTAAGATGCTTATGACGATATTCACCTACAAGTCCATGAAACTTAGGCAACAAATGATTAGTCCAGTTTTGAGCACATATGGCACATCCTCATTGGGATACTGGATACACAAGCTTTCGTATGTGAAATTAGGTGCAGCCACCTCCCTTAATGTCCTCTCACGTGGGATTGGAGGTGGTTCAGCCATATTTTCAGAGTATGCAACAGAATGCACAGAAACAGCAGAATGCACAAAAACAGTAGAATTAGTATCACTATCAGGTTGATTAGCACTAAGATGAAAAAACTCATTATCTAAATTTAAATTCCTAACTTGTCTAACCAAACTATGAAATGTTCTATCAATTTCAGGATTTATTGGATGCAAAGAGTTAGGATTCCCCTAGTTATGCACTAAATGCAGTAGTAAGAACCATGTAGCGCAGTAAGTGAAATACATGTTAAATTTCAGTGATCACCCAAAACTTTGCATCAATAAAATCCTAATATCATAGGAAACATCCACAAAAAGTTTCAGGACAAAACTCAAAGCCTAACTAATTTAGTTAAATGCAACAAAATCAAAACAATTAGAAAAATAAACTTGTAAAATAAAAAAGAAATAGTAAACATACTCTTTTTTGGATTTTCAGATGGGCTTCTACAAACGCAGTGTGTATTGAAAGAATCGTTGGATTTTTCTACCCCTAATGCATATATAATATGTCCAATTCTGATCAAAAATTCCAAAGTTATGCCAAAAATAGAAAATCAACAGTAAAACTAGTTACTACTTGTTTGTATCTCACAACCAACAGCAAAGTGATTGACTATGATGCATCCAGTATTCAATATGTGATGAAAGAAGTGTGGAAACAAAATTTCATGCAAAAATTCCAACCACAGTTATATTAACCAACATACACCCGAATCAACCAACATGCAAATAGCTAAACAAGACAGCAAACAGTGAATGCTATAGGCAAATTTTGAAACCCAAACAAAATGGTTATTCTAAGACACACACTAAACAATACTAAGAACCTTTGACAAGAACCAATAATCCCTAGCAACGGCGCCAAATTTGACCGAGGTCGTACCCGATGCAAATAATATAACAATTAAAACTGCATTACTAAGAAGTGACTCCTAGGTCGTTTCCCAAGGATTATCTTTCAAGCAAAGCTTCAAACACCTTATACTCACACACACACAAGTGGGTTTTTGTTGTTGGATAATATGAACATAAATCAAATTCAGAAACAATAATCAAACAATGTAATAAAACGACTAAATCTCGTTGGTTCGTTTGTTCACAACTCAATCCTCGATTTCAAAAGATTATTTTTGGATTCCAACCATTAACTTCCGAATTTGTTGAGAATCAATTAACTAAACGATAATCAATTCAAAGTTTAAGAACCTAAACCTCAAACTAAGCGAAATCAGTATAAGCATGAAACGATTAACAAATTCACACGAACTAAGCATTCATGCACTAGAGAGAGTAAATCAACTAAGTGAAGATAAACTCAACTAACCAGTTTCTAAGCAATGGAATTAAGCAAACCATATTCAGAAATAAGATAGAAAAAATCAACAATAAAGAAACCGAAAATGCATTAATAACAAAACCTTAAGAGTTGTGATACATTACCAAAGGAACTTAGTCGAGAAATTTAGCCTTCCATGGCAACGGAAGAACAAACCGAAAATGAGAAATGAAGAAAGAGCGAAACCCTAGCAGAGCAAAAAGAGGGAAAAAGGAAAATGTGTTTTTGTTTCAAAGTGAGGCAAAGTAAAAGTGTGTGTGTCTGGAGTGGGGAATCTGAATTTTACCCCTCCAACACACATAAACCGAATTAGGCCTAAACAATGGGCCCAAATCAAAATTACAATAAAAACAACTCCTAAATTTAAAATATAATCTTCACTTCAACACATATCCTCGACTTCAATAATGCCCAAAATGCCATTAAAATGTGATCTGAAAATGATAATAGATTTAATCAGGCCAAATAATCCCAAATTAACTGATTTTAGGAATATTAGTCCAATAAAGTCTAAAACACTAAACCATGTGAAACAAAGTCAATTAGGCACCAATAATCATCAATCATGCTAAATTAAGGTTATGAATAGTGTGTAATATATTGCTCATCACTATTTCTACTTCAGAACAGGTTGTTGATCTCTTAACAAAACCATTAGAACCTACGCCTTTTTATCATTTGTTGAGGAAGCTGGGTGTAATTAATATCTACTCTCCAGCTTGAAGGGGGGTATTAAACCTCATCCCTCTCTATGCTTATGTTATATGCTTATGTTACTGCACTAATTCCATCGTACTAGTTTTGTTCCATTAATTATGTTTCAATGCCACTTATCTTTGTCGATGCCTTAAGTGCATGAGGAAGTCTTCTACTATTGCAGGTAATCCATGCTAAGTGTAAATAGCTCGTGATCAAGACAACAAGACTAGGATCATTGGACCATATCACACACAAGATTACAATACATGACTTGACTACATTACACATGGCTGCAAGTCACTATGTTTTTCACACCAATGCCATTCTTGATCAATTTTACATTCATTATGAGAATGGTTTAATAGCAGAGCCTCTTAGCCTTTTTGCACATGTTTAATGTGTTAAGTGTGTGAGTTATTAGTTAGTTTGCATTGTTAAGAAGTTGTTATTTTCTTGTTACTTCTATTCCAAGCAAACTCCATTCGATTGGCAGGCTATAAATTCAATGCTTGCTGATTTGTAAAACTTACTTCTTCAATCAATAACAGTTCAATATCTTTTATACTCTCTTTACATAATGAAGTATTTTACACCTTAAAAGTCTAATCCATATTTATTAGGTGCTCACTACTAAGTATTACATACACCGTGATTTTCATTCTCTTGATATTGATTTGATGCTAGTTGTTTTTCATTTGGTGGCTTCACTTCCTACCAATATTCGATAATTTATCTATTCTAGGGTGCTCATGATTTTAAATGGCATATCGCATTATCCGATGCAGCCGCAATATTCTACTTACAGTGATTATTACAATCGCATTACACTACAATTGTTATATGACACTAAATCATAATGATATGTTCGCGTCAAGTCACAAAACAACCATCTTTTGATCATTTGAAGTAATTAATTAGGCAATCATCCTAAATTTTAGTGTACACCACACTCTACATAGTATAGATGAAAGATTTTCATTTGGTTGCAATAGTTACACCAACTCTCAAAACAAATAACATTTCGATATTATTTTAAGAGGCTAATGTCAATAATACTTGGATACAAGATGAACAGGCTAAGGTAAAAAGTATTTGGATAACAAGTTTTTAGAGACTTGTTGATTAACAAAAATAATATGCCAATGAGTTTGTAGAGACTTGGTTAGCAAAAATGTTCGAACATGGTTTGTTGAAAACCATTAGTGAGAACTTTTGGATGTGAAATATAAAAAACACTTAAGTCTCACATAGAAGAGTTTTGAAAAAACAACTCTCAAATTCCACATAGAAGAGTTTTGAAAAAAACAACTCTCAAGTCCCACATTAGAGAGATGAGGAACTTGGAAAAAATCCCAAGTTATAAATAGAAGCCTTCTCTCTTCATATTTTATTGCCCCAAGTAGAATGCGCTTTCATTCAACTTTTTCTTTCTCCCTCATATTTTTTGTCAATGCATTTCCAGCAAACTTCTCCCCCTCTCTTTCCGTGACACTAAGAAATGGCATAGGCAGCCATATTGTGGGAATTTCGAGAACTGACACTAGTAGTCAGTATTGGGGGAAAGAATTGGCACATGTAGCCATATTCTAGAAATTTCGAGAACTGACATTGGTAGTCAGTATTGGGGGAAAGAATTGGCACATATAGCCATATTCTAGAAATTTCGAGAATATATATATATATATATATATATATATATGTGATGTTATCACTAACTCAAGTATCAAATGACTGATAATAAATCAATAGAGTCTCAGTCCTACGAGATACATAAAATTGCTCTTGAAATCATTTCTGATGGTATGGCCCTAGAGAGTTAAACTCATAGAGCCTATGAATGTATATTCATTGGGTATGATATAAACAGTATTGTGTATAAGCATTACGACCTTAACGCAAAATGATCTTTGAGTCTAACGATGTTGACTTTAATGAGAAGAAATTCCTTCTTAAATTGAGGAATAATGGGGACACATCAACTAGTCACATTCTTGTGATTAGATATAATGATAGAAAATGAAAGGTTTGAAATAGAAACTAGAAGAAGTAAGAGAGCAATAATTATTAGAGAGTATAGACCTGATTATATGGTCTATATATTGGAGGATAATCCATCAACTCTCCAAGAAGTTTTTGATTTTGACTTCTTTGGATGTTGATTTGTGGTGAGAAGCCATAAATGATGAGATGGTCTGTCTAGAGTCTAACAAGAAACAGACTATGTTATCTCAATCCACTATGGAAGTTGAGATGATAGCATTAGCAACAGCTAATGAAGAAACAAATTAGCTAAGAAGTTTGCTTGCAGAGATTCCCCTATGGGAAAAACATATATCAGTTGTGTTGATCCATTGTGATAGTATCACAGCTATTGCAAAAAAAATTGAGAACCGCTTTTATAACGGTAAGAAGCGACAAATACGTCATAAGCACAACATCATTAGAGAGTTACTCTCTACATAAGTTGTTAGAGTGGATCATGTACGCACTGAGAATAACTTAGCAGATCATTTGACGAAAGGACTAGCTAGAGAGAAAGTCCATAATACTTCTAAGAGTATGAGACTATTGCCCTTAGAATGAGGATCACTCATGATGGTAACCCGACCTAACTGACTGGAGATCCCAAGAAATAGGTTCAATGGGTAATAACAAGTTGTGAAGTGATATGAGAATGAACATGCTATAAAATTATGTGCAACATGATTCCTGTAGCATATGTAAGGATGAGATAAAACTCTTAATGAGATCTATACTCCAATTGGAGTGGAGTACCTAGGCTATATGAGTACTCTTGATAGACTCACCTATGTGAATGTGGAAGTGGGGGCCGCTTCCTATGAAATTTTGGGGCATAAATTTCTAGAGCGTTCACTATATTGGGATATACGTGCATGACATTTAACGCACGAGCTTTACAGAATACACATTTGAAAAGGTTGTGTTTGGTTTGATCCTAGAGATAGAGTTCAAGACTACGAGTTACTCTAGTAAAATCTAGATCTTACTCACTATGCAAAGGTTCAAGTCGCATGACACCTTTGTTTATGCACAATCTTATTGAGACCACAAAAGTGGGGGATTGTTGGAACATGGTTTGTTGAAAACCATTAGTGGGAACTTTTGGGTGTGAAATATAAAAAAACACTTAAGTCCCACATAGAAGAGTTTTGAAAAACAATTCTCAAATCCCATATAGAAGAGTTTTGAAAAAAACAACTCTCAAGTCCCACATTGGAGAGATGAGGAACTTGGAAAAAATCCCAAGTTATAAATAGAAGCCTTCTCCCTTCATATTTTCTTGCCCCAAGTTGAATGCGCTTTCATTCAACTTTTTCTTTCTCCCTCATATTTTCCGTCGATGCATTTCCGGCAAACTTCTCCCCCTTTCTTTCCGTGACACTAAGAAATGGCACATGCAGCCATATTGTGGGAATTTCGAGAACTGACACTAGTAGTTAGTATTGGGGGAAAGAATTGACACAGGTAGCCATATTGTGGGCATTTCGAGAACTGACACTGATAGTCAGTATTATGGGAAGAGAATTGACACAGGTAGCCCTATTGTGGGTAATTTCGAGAATTGGCACTGGTAGCCATATTGTGATGGGTGTATTCGAGATTGGTTATTACAGTGTAGTAAGAATTCGATAACAGAGATCTGGGCTGTTTTATCCTGGGGACGGCGTGGTTGATAGTCTGCTTGCACATTTTGGACAGTGCCACGAAACGTCTTAAAGAGAACGACATGTTCGTGACTCAGCCAGTAAATAATATTTCGTGCCATTTAGAATTGCTGCAAGCTACGGTTACAACAAAAAATACTTCAACTAGTTTGAAAATACATGATTGAAAAAGAGTACTCAACAAGAGTTTCTAGAGATTTCATTAGTAAAAATACCTCACAAAAACTTTATAAAGACTTGGTTAACAAAGTGTACTTCAACCACAAGTTGGTGGAGACTAGGTTAACAAAAACACCTATAGTATGTGTATAGAGTGGCAATGCAAATGTAACATAATTTGATATTCATCAATAGACCAATATTTGCCCCTTACCCGATCCTAGATATTGATCTATCTAATTTTGAACTCAAATTCGACCATAGACTAGAATGCTAATTCGACCCGAAATATGAGTTAGTGTAGCTTTTGATTTCCGAACTCAATCCTATACTTGATTGAATATAATGCATTTATCTTAATTAGACAAAATCTTTTAAATATTATTTGTTATTGTAATATATAATTTGACATGTGAAAATGCTACATAAGCATATATTTTGTGAATCTTGAGCATAAGGAGGGATAGGAGAATAATTAAATCATATAAAATGATATGCACATAATAATAATAAATCACTTATACAAAAATATTCTAAATAACTAGCAAAAATAATTAAAAATCACGATTAAAATATGAAATTATACCACTATATATAGGTTATTGCAACCAAATGCCCTATTTAGTTTGAGTTAAAAGATATCATTATTATTTATATCTATACTATATATATCTATACTATTAATAAAGGGAAAACACAAAATAACTACCTATATGGTGTAATTTGTGTTTTCCTATTTTGCTCTCAATATCTTTTTATTTCTACCAAAAAACCATATAATATTATTTCTTATTTTATCCTTATTATCTTCTTATTTTAAAAGTGTATTTAAAAAATTGAATATTAGACCAATTGAATAAATTCAACCGTAAATTTAGCGCAAAAAAATTATATTTGAATTTATAAAATACAAACTATACATTACAAACAATAGGAAAGCGGGTTGACAGGCACGATAGTGCATGTCAACACGCTAGTATATATAAAACCAAAATATGGTGTAACTCATATCATAATGTAAATTGTCTTTTCCTAATATAAAATACATTCAATATAATAATGATTATAATATAAAATATATTTAATACAAAAATTATAATATAAAGTGCATCTAATCACATTAGCTGACATGCTTGTTCCACACTAGTAAATATAATTGAACAAACAAACACATAAATAAGGCTACATAATACTTTAAATATAGACTATATCTAATTTTTCAATTACAACCTAAATTAAATAAAAATTGAACATATATGAATCCAGTAGAATAGGGTCCTACTCACTCACTCTTCTCATCTCATGACCCAAGTCTCCGCATGATGTGAATTAATCCGAAGGATTTCACTTTTGGAGTTTCTTCTTTGATGTTTCACTCTCGACACAATACAAACAATACAATGCTCTACTAATCACTTTCATGTCTCTCCCCACTAAACGCTCATCCACCATTTCCTCCTCTTCCTCCGACGCCGCCGCCACCAATCCTATGAAAAAGGCCAAGTCCCACGGCCCCTTAGACGACGCCGTTTTTAACCCTTCCTCCATGGCCATCGACAACGATCTCAAACCCTCCTCCGATGACGCCACCACTGCCGTCCCCTCTCGCGGACTCATCGCCGCCAATCTCGCTCGAAAAAAAGCTACTCCTCCTCAGCCCCCTAAGAAGCTCCTTATCAAGCTCCACAAAGGTTTGATTCCTAATTTACCATTTTAACCCTCCTCATTTCAATACAATTTCCTTTGACTAATTTTGTCTCATTAGGAATAAACTCACAATTGTTTAGGGTTTTGTTAGGTTGAAATTGGATTGTGTAATACTATTAGGTTCAATTGTTGTTGCTGTTTTCAGCTGATGTATTACTGTGCTTTTTTTAATTTGTGGTATGAGATTTTATATGTTTATCTGAAACTAGAGGACTTCAATTTTGTTGTGTGGATATTGATCTGTTTGTTGTAAGCACTTTTTCTCAAACACTGATACTCTGTTATTTGTTCTTCAACTGCTTCACGAGATTCTTCTTTCCTTATAGACATATTAAGCTTTAAAAAACTACAATACCCATCCTTGAAAATGGAAAAAATGCATTGGTGACAGACAAGACTTAATTAAATACTAAGACATGAAGTTTATATTAGTGTTACCAAATTCGCTCACCCCAGCAACTATGAACTGGTTTGTGGTTCTTTCCTTTATGGGTACGTGGGGGAACACAACTTAGATCGCTAGAGCTAGGGACCTGATAATTAGACCCCAAGCAATCAACAAAAACAGAATGACATTGCACTATAGTGGAGGAAGGAGGAGAAAAATATGAAGCAGGGGTAGGAGAACTTCTGAGTGGTGCTGCATTAGAGTTGAGGAATGAAGGAGAAGAAACCCTAAGCAAGGGGAACTGGAATGGCTTTGGATGTAAGGAGTAAAACCCTACGCAATCGGGAACTGCAGAAGGGCACAACATAGATGAAGGACATAAAACCCTAACAGCTTACTCTAAGTGGGTAGGTTTATCTCAGTTTTATTGGGCTGATATTTCAGTTAAGGAAAAAAGGTCATGAGCTGTTATTTGATCTTTCTTGATTAACTTGATTTTAATATTTTAAATACGGATTAATGATATCTTATTTTAACTCATTTAATTATTAGATGCAACAATAACTACTCAGCCTTTATCCCACTAGGTGGATCGGTCACATGGATCGAATGATGCCATAATGTTCTACCATAAATCATGTTAATTGACAAAGCATTGGTCTCTAAGTCTTTCTTAATCATTTTGCCTATGGTTTTTCTTGGTCTTCTTCTTCCTCTAGGAATTGGACTAGCCTCCATTTCAACTACTCTCCTTACGATGTTTCTACTGATATCCTCCAAATATGTCTAAATCACTTAAGGTGCGATTCTACCATCTTTTCTACAATAGGAGCTACTCTAATTTTCAACTCAATGAATTCATTTCTGATCCTATCTTGTCTAGTGTGTCCACTTATCCAACTCAATATTCTCATCTTTGCTACATGAAGTTTATTCTCTTTGACATTTTATCGCCTAACATTCAGTCACATAACATTGCAGGTCTTATAGTTGTGCGGTGAAACTTTCCTGTAAGCTTGAATGGTACCTTTTTATCACATATGACACTTGAAGAACTCCACCATTTCATCCAACTCACTTGAATCATATGGTTTACATTTCCGTCAATTTCCCCACCGTCTTATATGATTGACTCAAGATACTTAAATCTAGTGATTTATGATATGATATGATCTTCAATCTTTACCTCTACAATAGGGTTTGTCCGTCTTTTGTACTTACACTCTATAAACTTACCATAACTATTAGATAAAAAAAGATAAAATAAAAAAGGAGTGTACTAACTAAAATGTGCTGTAAACTCTAATAATAGCACAAGGTAACATACCAAGTACCCATACCTTTACTGAAATTACTATGTAGAAAATGTAGTAAAGTTCAGTAATACTGTATGAAGTCTTAAGTTCTTAATATTAGAATATAAGAACATAAGACTGACTTTGGCCTTTGTAGCTCATTGGGAAGTAAGTGATTGTTCTAGTTTGAACCCATAGTGGAAGGGAAAAAGGTTTTTATGTGCCTAATTGTTGTTGTCTTATTAACATTTCCAAAATGGTGATTGTATGTTGGGCTACAATTAAGCCCTTATAAGTTGGAAACTTGGAATTTAAATTTGAGATATCAATTGTTGACTTCCATCCCTAAACTTTAAATGTCTCATGTCTGTCTTGCGATTATGTTGAATGTGCCTATAAAACATGGTAGTAGGTATTGCAAGTTTATTTTCCTTATTTGAAAATGCATTGACACAGTAGTATTATAATTTTTTTTAAATATTTAGCCTATAAATAATATAACTTCTAAGTTTATTTTCATACTTTCCTGTTTTTTTGTTTTAAAGCTAAACCAACATTACCCACAAATTTTGAGGAGGATACATGGGCAAAATTGAAGTCTGCTATTTGTGCTATATTCTTGAAACAGCCTGATTCTTGTGACTTGGAACTGCTTTATCAGGTAATCGTGCAAATTCTCTTATTATTATTATTATTTATTTGTAATATGGTTTGTTTAGCCCATGTGAACATTTATCACGCATTAGCTTACCTGCTTTTAATGGCAAACTCATAATATTGTAGGCTGTGAGTGATCTTTGCCTTTATAAAATGGGTGGAAATCTTTATCTACGGATTGAGAAGGAATGTGAAGCACACATATCTGCAGCATTGCAGTCTTTGATTGGCCAAAGTCCAGATTTAGTTGTTTTTCTATCTCTAGTTGAGAGGTGTTGGCGGGACCTTTGTGACCAAATGTTGATGATTCGTGGTATAGCCTTGTATCTGGATAGGACATACGTGAAGCAAACACCCAATGTACGGTCATTATGGGACATGGGCTTGCAACTTTTCCGCAAACATCTTTCATTATCTTCTGAAGTAGAACACAAAACTGTTACTGGCCTTCTACGAATGATTGAAAGTGAAAGGTAAATCCATGTTTTGCAATCTCATTTTTATAAATGACTGGTAGACCTTTGTATACATGCAGGTCATTGTTTAAACATTCCACCCATGTATGCATGGGGTTTTGGGTGTATTTCTTCAGCTCTTCTCTCTGTTTTCATGTAGGGTTTAATTTTTCTGCCCCCATTCCATTTGGAAATTCATTTTTGAGTTGAAAGAAATGAATACTTTCAATAGTGACATTAGTGAGCATAATAATATCATTATCCAAACTAAAATTGCCTAGGATTAGGCCACTGTTTCCACTTTTTATTACCAAAAGCTATGAAGCATCACTTGCACATGAAGGGGAGGGATTGGAGAGGTTTGGAGGGTTAGAATGTGATTCTTATTCTTGAATGGATTTGTTCATAGTTTTTTAGTGATTTAACTGCTCCTCTAAGAAATATTTTGACTGCCCACAAAATAATCTGTACCATTCACCTACTGTTGCTGCCACCCATCTCACTCCTAATACTGCAACTCTCCTGTAATTCTTGTATAAACTGTAAGACTATACTGTACCATCATATACTGTTGCCACCCATCTCACCCCTAATACTGTGACTCTCCTGTAATTCCTGCATAAATTGTAAGATTTTTTTTGTCATTTTATCAGAAACTTCATCATATCAACTTTCTCCTTTCATATTATGTATTTTTAAACGATTATCTTGGTTTGTAAATGTTGTTTTTTATGCTAGTGTTTTTCTTAATGAGGAATTTTGTTTTAGTTAGTATATACATGTTAGCTACATCCTGTAGCGTTTTCACAGCAGAAGTTTATTAATGACAATTTGTACCTCCCTTTTTTGGTCCTACCAAGGGTATCTCCTCACCTTTTGGGTAAGGAACTAATCCCTTTCGGGGCCCGTGAGACAACGTGACTGTCCCTCCCAACAAGTGTTTCTCCCAGGAATTGAACGCTTGACCTTTTAGTCTTTCTGGGGATCTAGTAGAGCCTTATACCATTAAACCAACATCTTGTTGGTAATTTGTACCAACTTTTGCTATCACTTAAACTGATTATCTGATCAGAATATATTGGGAAAGCCAACTGTTATTTCATTCCTTTCTTAAATGTTGTGTATGCAGATAGTTCGGTTTTATTGACATCCTTTTATGGCCATTGCGTAAAATATAAGCTTTCATTTTCTTGTTACAAACTAGTATTTAGCTTTGCACTACATACTAATGAAGCTAACTATTAGGAAAAGTGGATGAACGGAAGAAAAAAAGTTGTTATACTTTATGTCACATGGTTACTATTGTTCACAAAAATTGAACCTTGCTTTGTCTGAGTGAATATGACACTGATGATTGACCATGTTCTGTCTAGGATCAATATATGCCTATAGTTTTACTGCTGCAAAATATATTGGAGCCGTCAAATACTTTTGAAGCACAAAGGATTAGTATTTACTAATAATGGCTTGAGTGGTGTGTGTCAATCTCAGGATGAACTTGAGATTTCCACTATTTTGTAATGAATCCTGGAAACAACTCTTTCGCTTGCGACAGTAAAATTGTGTACATCTACCATTCTCAAATCCCACTAGGTGGGAGTCTCGTGCACTGGATATCCCTTTTTATTATAATGGAATAATTTGGCTCAAAAGGAGTCTGTTCCAATGAGTGACACCTTCATGCTACGACTTTATACACTTCTTTTCCCCTCATGATTGTTATTTGTGATTTTGGGCTCTATATTCTCTCTTAATGTAATAAACTTAGCTGGCTGATCCTTCTGTTTGTATGAATAAGACCGTCAAATACTCCAACATGTTCTGTATCTTTGGTTTTTTAATTTTACGTCTGATTTTCCAGACTAGGTGAAGCAGTGGACAGAATTCTTCTAAACCATCTTTTGAAGATGTTTACTGCACTGGGAATTTATGCAGAAAGCTTTGAGAAGCCATTCCTTGAATGCACATCTGAATTTTATGCTGCTGAAGGTATGAAATACATGCAGCAATCAGATGTTCCAGATTACTTGAAGCATGTGGAGGTGCTTCCTTTTCCATACCCCCTTGCATTTTCTTCTTGGCTTTAGTTAATTACATTGCTATATGCTCCTTTTAGTAATTCTTTAATAAATGGACTGTGTCGTTTCTCTCTTTATATATTCAATCCCTTCCCATGTTCCACATTTTATATTTACTGTAGGTATATTTTTGGGTACTCATTTTTGCAGACAAGATTGCAAGAGGAACATGAAAGATGTTTGATCTACTTGGATGCAACTACTAGGAAGCCATTGATAGCAAAAGCAGAAAATCAACTTCTTGAACGTCATATACCTGCTATTCTTGATAAGGTTCTGATCACCACCAGCTTCAAGATTTTTATCTGGTGCGTTATTTTTTTAATCATTGTTTCAATTTTATTTCCTGTGTTATAGGGTTTCCCTATGCTTATGGATGGAAATCGTATTGAAGACCTTCAGAGAATGTACTCACTCTTTTCAAGGGTCAATGCCCTTGAGTCACTAAGGCAGGCCCTTAGTTCATATATCAGGAAAACTGGGCAGGGCATTGTTATGGATGAAGAGAAAGATAAAGATATGGTTTCATCCCTTCTGGATTTTAAGGCTTCTCTTGATACAATATGGGAAGAGAGCTTTTCCAAGAATGAAGCATTCAGTAACACCATTAAAGAAGCATTTGAGCATCTTATCAATCTCCGTCAGGTACTTTCCATTTTTCTGTTGTCATTTCTGTTTTTTTTGTTTGTTAGTTAAGGTAATGAAATTTCAGCAATGCCCCAAAATAGAAAGCTGATGCCAATATGATAAATCAAGGCACTCAATGCCAAAACACGTCTTGTTGTTTTACTAAAAGTATGTTATTTACTCATATTTAGTATATGGTGCTGCACACAAGAAGTTTATTGCAGGAAGAACAAAAGATGTATACTGGTTCAAAAGAACCAGTTAATTATAAGTTTGTAATTTTTCAAATAACATATGATTTTCTCTTGCTAAAATCTTGTATGGTATCCTTGCATAACCAGGTGCATGTTTGTTAATATTGGTTCATTCATCTTCGCACAAATATGTTTCATTTTTTATGCTGATATGAAAGGAAAGTTTAACAGTTAGAATCTGTATCTAATGTCTGATCCTCAACTTGATATTAATGTCAAAGACTGCTTATCTGCTATATGATTCTATAGTCACAAACAATCCTAATTTGATCAATACTATACTTTGTCCATGAGGATCGTGAAACAGCTAAGTTGTGCCTTTTGGTCCTTAGCTTTGGTCAAGTATTTTTTGCACATGTTGAATTTGGTTATGCATGTGATTTGCTATCAACTGACTGTTTTTCCATTTTTATTTTTTTGCCATGGCAGAATCGACCGGCAGAGTTAATTGCCAAAACTATGAACTGGTTTGTGGTTCTTTCCTTTATGGGTACGTGGGGGAACACAACTTAGATCGCTAGAGCTAGGGACCTGATAATTAGACCCCAAGCAATCAACAAAAACAGAATGACATTGCACTATAGTGGAGGAAGGAGGAGAAAAATATGAAGCAGGGGTAGGAGAACTTCTGAGTGGTGCTGCATTAGAGTTGAGGAATGAAGGAGAAGAAACCCTAAGCAAGGGGAACTGGAATGGCTTTGGATGTAAGGAGTAAAACCCTACGCAATCGGGAACTGCAGAAGGGCACAACATAGATGAAGGACATAAAACCCTAACAGCTTACTCTAAGTGGGTAGGTTTATCTCAGTTTTATTGGGCTGATATTTCAGTTAAGGAAAAAAGGTCATGAGCTGTTATTTGATCTTTCTTGATTAACTTGATTTTAATATTTTAAATACGGATTAATGATATCTTATTTTAACTCATTTAATTATTAGATGCAACAATAACTACTCAGCCTTTATCCCACTAGGTGGATCGGTCACATGGATCGAATGATGCCATAATGTTCTACCATAAATCATGTTAATTGACAAAGCATTGGTCTCTAAGTCTTTCTTAATCATTTTGCCTATGGTTTTTCTTGGTCTTCTTCTTCCTCTAGGAATTGGACTAGCCTCCATTTCAACTACTCTCCTTACGATGTTTCTACTGATATCCTCCAAATATGTCTAAATCACTTAAGGTGCGATTCTACCATCTTTTCTACAATAGGAGCTACTCTAATTTTCAACTCAATGAATTCATTTCTGATCCTATCTTGTCTAGTGTGTCCACTTATCCAACTCAATATTCTCATCTTTGCTACATGAAGTTTATTCTCTTTGACATTTTATCGCCTAACATTCAGTCACATAACATTGCAGGTCTTATAGTTGTGCGGTGAAACTTTCCTGTAAGCTTGAATGGTACCTTTTTATCACATATGACACTTGAAGAACTCCACCATTTCATCCAACTCACTTGAATCATATGGTTTACATTTCCGTCAATTTCCCCACCGTCTTATATGATTGACTCAAGATACTTAAATCTAGTGATTTATGATATGATATGATCTTCAATCTTTACCTCTACAATAGGGTTTGTCCGTCTTTTGTACTTACACTCTATAAACTTACCATAACTATTAGATAAAAAAAGATAAAATAAAAAAGGAGTGTACTAACTAAAATGTGCTGTAAACTCTAATAATAGCACAAGGTAACATACCAAGTACCCATACCTTTACTGAAATTACTATGTAGAAAATGTAGTAAAGTTCAGTAATACTGTATGAAGTCTTAAGTTCTTAATATTAGAATATAAGAACATAAGACTGACTTTGGCCTTTGTAGCTCATTGGGAAGTAAGTGATTGTTCTAGTTTGAACCCATAGTGGAAGGGAAAAAGGTTTTTATGTGCCTAATTGTTGTTGTCTTATTAACATTTCCAAAATGGTGATTGTATGTTGGGCTACAATTAAGCCCTTATAAGTTGGAAACTTGGAATTTAAATTTGAGATATCAATTGTTGACTTCCATCCCTAAACTTTAAATGTCTCATGTCTGTCTTGCGATTATGTTGAATGTGCCTATAAAACATGGTAGTAGGTATTGCAAGTTTATTTTCCTTATTTGAAAATGCATTGACACAGTAGTATTATAATTTTTTTTAAATATTTAGCCTATAAATAATATAACTTCTAAGTTTATTTTCATACTTTCCTGTTTTTTTGTTTTAAAGCTAAACCAACATTACCCACAAATTTTGAGGAGGATACATGGGCAAAATTGAAGTCTGCTATTTGTGCTATATTCTTGAAACAGCCTGATTCTTGTGACTTGGAACTGCTTTATCAGGTAATCGTGCAAATTCTCTTATTATTATTATTATTTATTTGTAATATGGTTTGTTTAGCCCATGTGAACATTTATCACGCATTAGCTTACCTGCTTTTAATGGCAAACTCATAATATTGTAGGCTGTGAGTGATCTTTGCCTTTATAAAATGGGTGGAAATCTTTATCTACGGATTGAGAAGGAATGTGAAGCACACATATCTGCAGCATTGCAGTCTTTGATTGGCCAAAGTCCAGATTTAGTTGTTTTTCTATCTCTAGTTGAGAGGTGTTGGCGGGACCTTTGTGACCAAATGTTGATGATTCGTGGTATAGCCTTGTATCTGGATAGGACATACGTGAAGCAAACACCCAATGTACGGTCATTATGGGACATGGGCTTGCAACTTTTCCGCAAACATCTTTCATTATCTTCTGAAGTAGAACACAAAACTGTTACTGGCCTTCTACGAATGATTGAAAGTGAAAGGTAAATCCATGTTTTGCAATCTCATTTTTATAAATGACTGGTAGACCTTTGTATACATGCAGGTCATTGTTTAAACATTCCACCCATGTATGCATGGGGTTTTGGGTGTATTTCTTCAGCTCTTCTCTCTGTTTTCATGTAGGGTTTAATTTTTCTGCCCCCATTCCATTTGGAAATTCATTTTTGAGTTGAAAGAAATGAATACTTTCAATAGTGACATTAGTGAGCATAATAATATCATTATCCAAACTAAAATTGCCTAGGATTAGGCCACTGTTTCCACTTTTTATTACCAAAAGCTATGAAGCATCACTTGCACATGAAGGGGAGGGATTGGAGAGGTTTGGAGGGTTAGAATGTGATTCTTATTCTTGAATGGATTTGTTCATAGTTTTTTAGTGATTTAACTGCTCCTCTAAGAAATATTTTGACTGCCCACAAAATAATCTGTACCATTCACCTACTGTTGCTGCCACCCATCTCACTCCTAATACTGCAACTCTCCTGTAATTCTTGTATAAACTGTAAGACTATACTGTACCATCATATACTGTTGCCACCCATCTCACCCCTAATACTGTGACTCTCCTGTAATTCCTGCATAAATTGTAAGATTTTTTTTGTCATTTTATCAGAAACTTCATCATATCAACTTTCTCCTTTCATATTATGTATTTTTAAACGATTATCTTGGTTTGTAAATGTTGTTTTTTATGCTAGTGTTTTTCTTAATGAGGAATTTTGTTTTAGTTAGTATATACATGTTAGCTACATCCTGTAGCGTTTTCACAGCAGAAGTTTATTAATGACAATTTGTACCTCCCTTTTTTGGTCCTACCAAGGGTATCTCCTCACCTTTTGGGTAAGGAACTAATCCCTTTCGGGGCCCGTGAGACAACGTGACTGTCCCTCCCAACAAGTGTTTCTCCCAGGAATTGAACGCTTGACCTTTTAGTCTTTCTGGGGATCTAGTAGAGCCTTATACCATTAAACCAACATCTTGTTGGTAATTTGTACCAACTTTTGCTATCACTTAAACTGATTATCTGATCAGAATATATTGGGAAAGCCAACTGTTATTTCATTCCTTTCTTAAATGTTGTGTATGCAGATAGTTCGGTTTTATTGACATCCTTTTATGGCCATTGCGTAAAATATAAGCTTTCATTTTCTTGTTACAAACTAGTATTTAGCTTTGCACTACATACTAATGAAGCTAACTATTAGGAAAAGTGGATGAACGGAAGAAAAAAAGTTGTTATACTTTATGTCACATGGTTACTATTGTTCACAAAAATTGAACCTTGCTTTGTCTGAGTGAATATGACACTGATGATTGACCATGTTCTGTCTAGGATCAATATATGCCTATAGTTTTACTGCTGCAAAATATATTGGAGCCGTCAAATACTTTTGAAGCACAAAGGATTAGTATTTACTAATAATGGCTTGAGTGGTGTGTGTCAATCTCAGGATGAACTTGAGATTTCCACTATTTTGTAATGAATCCTGGAAACAACTCTTTCGCTTGCGACAGTAAAATTGTGTACATCTACCATTCTCAAATCCCACTAGGTGGGAGTCTCGTGCACTGGATATCCCTTTTTATTATAATGGAATAATTTGGCTCAAAAGGAGTCTGTTCCAATGAGTGACACCTTCATGCTACGACTTTATACACTTCTTTTCCCCTCATGATTGTTATTTGTGATTTTGGGCTCTATATTCTCTCTTAATGTAATAAACTTAGCTGGCTGATCCTTCTGTTTGTATGAATAAGACCGTCAAATACTCCAACATGTTCTGTATCTTTGGTTTTTTAATTTTACGTCTGATTTTCCAGACTAGGTGAAGCAGTGGACAGAATTCTTCTAAACCATCTTTTGAAGATGTTTACTGCACTGGGAATTTATGCAGAAAGCTTTGAGAAGCCATTCCTTGAATGCACATCTGAATTTTATGCTGCTGAAGGTATGAAATACATGCAGCAATCAGATGTTCCAGATTACTTGAAGCATGTGGAGGTGCTTCCTTTTCCATACCCCCTTGCATTTTCTTCTTGGCTTTAGTTAATTACATTGCTATATGCTCCTTTTAGTAATTCTTTAATAAATGGACTGTGTCGTTTCTCTCTTTATATATTCAATCCCTTCCCATGTTCCACATTTTATATTTACTGTAGGTATATTTTTGGGTACTCATTTTTGCAGACAAGATTGCAAGAGGAACATGAAAGATGTTTGATCTACTTGGATGCAACTACTAGGAAGCCATTGATAGCAAAAGCAGAAAATCAACTTCTTGAACGTCATATACCTGCTATTCTTGATAAGGTTCTGATCACCACCAGCTTCAAGATTTTTATCTGGTGCGTTATTTTTTTAATCATTGTTTCAATTTTATTTCCTGTGTTATAGGGTTTCCCTATGCTTATGGATGGAAATCGTATTGAAGACCTTCAGAGAATGTACTCACTCTTTTCAAGGGTCAATGCCCTTGAGTCACTAAGGCAGGCCCTTAGTTCATATATCAGGAAAACTGGGCAGGGCATTGTTATGGATGAAGAGAAAGATAAAGATATGGTTTCATCCCTTCTGGATTTTAAGGCTTCTCTTGATACAATATGGGAAGAGAGCTTTTCCAAGAATGAAGCATTCAGTAACACCATTAAAGAAGCATTTGAGCATCTTATCAATCTCCGTCAGGTACTTTCCATTTTTCTGTTGTCATTTCTGTTTTTTTTGTTTGTTAGTTAAGGTAATGAAATTTCAGCAATGCCCCAAAATAGAAAGCTGATGCCAATATGATAAATCAAGGCACTCAATGCCAAAACACGTCTTGTTGTTTTACTAAAAGTATGTTATTTACTCATATTTAGTATATGGTGCTGCACACAAGAAGTTTATTGCAGGAAGAACAAAAGATGTATACTGGTTCAAAAGAACCAGTTAATTATAAGTTTGTAATTTTTCAAATAACATATGATTTTCTCTTGCTAAAATCTTGTATGGTATCCTTGCATAACCAGGTGCATGTTTGTTAATATTGGTTCATTCATCTTCGCACAAATATGTTTCATTTTTTATGCTGATATGAAAGGAAAGTTTAACAGTTAGAATCTGTATCTAATGTCTGATCCTCAACTTGATATTAATGTCAAAGACTGCTTATCTGCTATATGATTCTATAGTCACAAACAATCCTAATTTGATCAATACTATACTTTGTCCATGAGGATCGTGAAACAGCTAAGTTGTGCCTTTTGGTCCTTAGCTTTGGTCAAGTATTTTTTGCACATGTTGAATTTGGTTATGCATGTGATTTGCTATCAACTGACTGTTTTTCCATTTTTATTTTTTTGCCATGGCAGAATCGACCGGCAGAGTTAATTGCCAAATTTTTGGATGAGAAGCTTCGTGCAGGTAACAAGGGTACTTCTGAAGAAGAATTGGAGGGTATGCTTGATAAAGTCCTGGTTTTGTTCAGGTTTATTCAGGTGTGCTCAATGTTTTATTGGTGGAATAGCTTACAATTTCACCTTGTCTCCTGCATTTTTCATTTATGCTCGTAGTGTTATCATGCACTTCAACTGATCTTTGTATCCATACTGATAAAGGGCAAGGATGTGTTTGAGGCATTCTATAAGAAAGATCTTGCAAAAAGATTGCTTTTAGGAAAGAGTGCTTCTATTGATGCAGAGAAATCTATGATCTCCAAGGTTAAAGCTTTTCTTTGCCATTTAACTTCTGTAATAGTTGGTCTCAAAAGGACGGGGGACTTATGAATTAATTAGGTGGTTCCTCACCAACTTTTTTAGTAATATTAACAGTTTCTTTTGTTAATACAGTTGAAGACTGAGTGTGGCAGCCAGTTCACAAACAAACTAGAAGGAATGTTTAAGGTATACATCTTCAAATCAATTTATATCTTTGGAAATTTTGTTCACATCTTGGACTCCTGGTTGGCATTTTGTGGAAATTGTCTATACCTACTTTAGTTTTTTTATCCTTAGCCGACCTCACCTAGTGAGATTAAGACTTGGTTGGTGTTATACTTTAGTTTTTTCCCATCTGTTATAAACATGCTGGAGAGTAAAGACTTCTGTATATTTCTTTGATATAGGTTCAGTGTTATTGATATCACCTGCTTGGTTTTTGTAATTCTGTATAACTACTATATGAATAATGATGAGCTGCCAAATTTAATGAGTTACTGTTGCTTTATTCATAGCTTCTTACAATTATTTAAAAAATTGTTCTGATTCAGGATATTGAATTATCAAAAGAGATAAATGAGTCCTTCAAACAATCATCCCAGGCAAGGACAAAACTCCCATCTGGGATCGAATTGAGTGTTCATGTCTTGACTACAGGGTAAGCTTTGTGCTTTATACCTTTCTTATCTGTAGTAATCAATAATTTTTATGTGCTTTTCCTTCCCTGGAAATCTAATTGGGATTGTGCGATGAGTGCAGGTATTGGCCAACTTATCCACCCATGGATGTTAGACTTCCTCATGAATTGAATGTTTACCAGGTTCAACACAAACCATTGAATGCTTTTTGACTGTTGGTGCGCTAGATACTGAGTGACTTCCCTGACACAGTCCTTTGCTTTCCTTTATTGTTCCTTCAGGATATTTTCAAAGAGTTCTATCTAAGCAAATATAGTGGAAGGCGTCTCATGTGGCAAAATTCGTTAGGTCACTGTGTCTTAAAAGCTGAGTTTCCTAAAGGGAAAAAGGAATTGGCTGTCTCCCTATTTCAGGTTGGCCTTTCAAAATTCATTATATTATGTTAAATCTACATTTGTGCTGTTATCTATCTTTTATTGCAAAAAATAATTGGGATTCATTCTGCATGCTCTTGTGCACCAGACCGTTGTTCTGATGCTATTCAATGATGCTGAAAAATTAAGTTTTCAAGATATCAAAGACTCTACTAGTATTGAGGACAAGGAATTAAGAAGGACTCTGCAATCACTTGCATGTGGAAAAGTTCGTGTACTACAAAAGGTGTGTTTGCAATCATTTGCAGAATTACTGATACATAAAATTTGTTTCTGGTCTCTAAATTTCCTAAAGTTGATTGATTCCCTTTGACATGCAACAGTTTCCAAAGAGTAGAGATGTCGATGATGATGACTCATTTGTATTTAATGAAGGGTTCGCAGCTCCTCTTTACCGTATAAAGGTACCACCCATATTACTAGGAACAATAAGGATCGGATTAAAAGGATCTCCAACTTTTATTTGTGTTTTAATTGCAGTTCCTAGAGTTTAGCCTCTTGGCAATTACTAATGCTTGTAGTGGGCTTCTGTTCTTTAATCTTACACTTACGAGTTATGAGGTTCTTTTTCAAACTAATTTTGGTTTCCTGAATTGAAGGTGAATGCAATTCAGTTGAAGGAGACAGTGGAAGAGAACACAAGCACCACCGAAAGAGTTTTCCAAGACCGTCAATATCAGGTTAGTTTCCTTTCAAAAGCTCTCCGCTTTAGCTCAGAAGGCCTAATGTGCATGGGAATGTAATGCAATTTCAAATACATGAGAATCTAATGTTTCGGATTCACAATGGCTATTTTTTTATGAGTTACCAAGTTTACTCATTAACTTTATTTCACAAAATGTTTGTGTCAACATAATAACTTATATCACTGTCCTTTAAAATTTTATTTATCATAGTAGAAGGGTAATGGTACTAAGAGCTCATGCTTTCCATTGGGCAATTACTAATTACCCTTCTGCTGGGCGTTTTGAGATTTTTCTATTTTCAACTCTAACTACAGAAATTACTCATTGCTACATGAGCTATCCTTAGTAAAAATAATTTGTGATGCAATGGAAGATTCTTGTCTTTATAAACTGTTATTTGTTTGACATGAAAATTTAAGGAAAACCTCACCCTAAAATATTTTTTTAAATTCAAATGAAAATCTAAACAAGTTTTTAATTGTTACTGTTCTATTGAAATAATCCTCAATTTCATGTAATAAATTTGTGATAATATATATTGTAGTTGGATAAAAAATTGAAACCTAGGTCTTTCATGTCTATGAAAACATCTAATAACGTTTTTAACCCATGTTGGCATGATTCATTGCAGGTTGATGCTGCTATTGTGAGGATTATGAAGACCAGGAAAGTACTTAGTCACACCCTTCTTATTACTGAACTCTTCCAACAGGTAAAATCATTTGACATTTGATATCTATAATTCAAATGGAATCTGCATGAGTTCCCTAGTAGTTCCAAATCAAAATAATGTTGTCCTGGTATTGATGGAGTATAGTTGTTCAAATGAATTGTGCAAATAATATTTCTATTTTTGTGTACACGTTACATATATTCCTATCTAGGATTTAATTACTTTCATTTTATTTGAGTCTATTTATAGTTTATATTTATCTTGTTAGTTATTATTTAGATCATTATTATTCGATCGCCCATAACAACTTTCGTCTATATAATAAGTTACTTGAATTAAGTCATATTTGAATTTGACAAATCTTTATCATGATAAACTTCTACATCAAAATAATATATCAACTGTTTTGTATCTGATTGTTAGGATTAATAATGATTGTGAGGATTTATTTTTGTTGTTATGAACAGCTTAAATTTCCAATAAAACCAGCGGATTTGAAGAAAAGGATTGAAAGTCTGATTGACAGAGAGTATCTGGAGAGGGACAAGAGCAATCCTCAAATATACAATTACTTAGCATAAGATTGTTTACCTCGTCTCACCTTTTTAATTTCTTCTTTTAAAATGACATGGGACAAGCTTCATGTTATGTCCCTTGTCAAATGTACAGCAACTATGGAATCCCTTCTTCCCTCAAATTTACTCTTACATTTATCGACTAATGTACCTTTTTTTTTTGTAAGTCATATTTCTCCTTTAATTTTTTTTCATTTTCTTGAAAGTTCCAAATTGTTTCCCAAAATTGTTCTGAATTAAAAAAAGAAATTGGCAGTTTACTGATGTAGGATTCTTCTTTCTCTACCCCAGGGGTTTGTGGTGATAGTTTATTATTATTATTGTTATTTAGAGTGAATTTTTATAGTATTTATATATTTACAATTCTATGGGATAACCATCTCTTATACCAAGTAAAGTTTTCTTTATCATTAAAAAAACATAAAAACACATGTATATTTGACTTTTATATTATTTTTTTGTTATGGGAGAAAAAAGAAAAATGTCTCCTTTACAATGGTATCAAATTTAGTCAAGTTTGTCCTATTTTACATGCCTAGGTGATGGAATTGAATTGACTCAGCCTCGAACTCAGTTTTAGTAAAGTCGATTGGTCCCGTAAAAAACTTGATCATATATGTGAGTTAACTCGTTACTCATTCTTCTTAGTTTCAAAAGTTGGTTTTACCTGTCAGACTTTATCATGAGTAGGCCTAATTAAAGCTTTTAAAATATATATATTTAGCTTAATGGTTCACACTTAAATCATCTAACAATTAAAGATAACAGAGTAGGCTATTTAATAATATTATATGTAAAGTTGAATATAAAAAATATATAAAAATGAAATTTAATTAGTGTTAAATAGATTTGTTTAAGCAGATCTGTTAGCATGTTGACCTATACTTTTAAAAATGTTAAACCTAAATTTTATGATTTTTAACAAGTAGAGAGATAAAACTTACTGTTATATATTATATAGACTAAACCTTATTCGGAGATTCACTTATTTTAAGAGTAAGTTTTTTAAATTTACTCTTTATCTTAGCCATCAATTTTATGGATATACAATGGTTTAGATCTAATTGAAATCATTGAATTTCCCTAGAATTAATGGTTAGTATCATGAGTAAATTTAAAAAACTTACTCAACATTTTTTTTTACTTTTTTTACTTAAACTCGTGTTTGCCTCAAGCGGTATGAGATATTCACTAAAAAGTGGACAGTTTATTGCTTCATTTTTTTTGTCATTCGTGTCTCTAAAGTGGGTAAAATTGAAACAATGAAGGGGTCCGAATTTTTGTGTGTGCATAGTTTGGGTGACTCAGCTAGGAATTTAGGTAATAAGGGATCTATCTGTGTTGCGGTGTTATTTAAACTTCAAAGATATGACCATTCTTTTGCCTTCTATCATTCTATGCATAGGGCTACAATTCCATCACTTTAGCATTAATCTTAAGATATAAGTGATAGAACAACAATCAAATCCTTAATCTATTAGGTGGTCTTACCTACATAGATTGAATGACGATACAAACTTTGTAATAAATTACATTCATTATTGACCCTCAAGTAAGTACTATCCCATTATATCTTCTTTTCCAAAACTCAAGTTAGACGTATACAATTTTTTTTTTTCAAGTTTAACAAAGATTAGGAGGGAGAAAGTGCTACCAAATATGATACCATTGTATCAAATTTCAGAACACATCAGTTGATGCAAGTCATACAACCACATTATTGCAATTGCATTTACCTCTAATGATGTGGTCGCATCCTGCAATCGGATCATCCTATAATTGTATATGACAATGACCTATAATGATGTGGTAGCATCGGGCTATCACCGAATCAAATTAGACCGTATTAAACCATATCAAATTAAAAAACATTTTCTAATCACAAAAAATTTCACATAGTGATGACCATAATCTACATCGAAACGATTGCAATGAGCAAAATCATAGTAAGGACAACTATAACTACAACTACAATTTAAAACACAGTATTGTACCAAGAATTGCCAAAGACAGCTAGATGGCTTAAAAATATAGGGTTGGGGAGTGTGACACCACTTATAATGAGATTATATCTGCAATGGAATGTTGTAGAGTTCAACCAGAATCATTGGCCTTGGGCTCTGTTTCAGCAAGAGTGGCAAGTTCAGGCTGATTTGCTTGCTAAGAATGATATGTTATATGTTAGGGATGCTCCTCATACAGTCATACTAGTTTGAGCCCCTTCATTTTCTGCATCTTTTCTTATTAGTGCTTAGTTTTTATTGTTTCTCTTCTGGTACAGTAGTTATACAAATAATAAAAAAAATAATGCAATATTTACATTGAGTTGGTATAAAAATTTATGCACAATCAGTATATTACCCACTATTCATTTGAATTACTTTTGTTGAAGAGTAAATGATACTTAAATATGAATGGTGGTGAATGATGCAATGACAACGTATAAAACTTTTGCATTATCAGTGCATAGTGCATACATTCTTTCCTCCAGAAAACAGATAGCTAATACTAAGAAAAGAATAATTTTACTAGCAAGAAACTTGGATTCCTACCAATTAATAAATCTCTTCCAACAATTTTATGCTGTAATGGGGCAGGGTTTGTCTATTGTAACTCCTATTTTTTTCCTATTAACCTCCCATTTCCCACCATTGCAAAAAAGCAATTACCCCTTCTGATGAATACAACACAAGAGCACTTCATTAATGAATATTAGTCAGTTTTTGAAACCAAGGAAAACCCATTTTATATACAATTTTTTCTTTCAAAATACTTCAATTGGGATGCAAAAGAAATAAGCTAATTCTGCAACTTATTTTTCAATTTCTCTCGAGTCAAATTCTAGTAATCAATCAATAATACTCTTTTGAAATCCAAGGTCCAAGCCTCCAGTACCCACAATTTAATAATAACAAAATATACAATACATTTTTCAACACAATTAATACAATTAAAAACCCCGTATTTTCAATTTCAGTATAGAGCAATAACCATAAAAAACTTAATACAGATCACAGAATTCTAATTCCGTATTCAACAAATAAATAAAACACTTCAATATATATTAGCGAATACCAGAGATATATCAAAAGGGTCACTAGAATTCAAACGGATTTGACGGCGGAGGGAGCGGCGGCAGAGTGATCTGTGACGGTGGGGTTGAGTGGTTCACGAACGGTGTTGTCATCATCAGGATCGTAATCAGGATTGAGGCTTCGATCGATGGCTTCGCGACCGGTTTCAAGGCAAGGTTTGCAAGCGATCTCAATGGTGATCCAACCAAGAAGAACTCCCACTACTGCTATCACTGCACTTGTGATCGCACCCATGATCGTGTTTTTGGTTAATCTTTCTGATTCTGAGTTTAATTCTGATTTTGTTCTGCTATTTTGTTTTGGAAATGATATAGTAAAGGAATGGGTTCAAAATGGGCTACACCAATTGGGTCTTGCTTCTGTTTTGTTTGGAAGCCAATTCTTATTTCAAAAAGCTTCATAATATCCTTCTCTATTTTCCCTTCCTCTCTATAGTATATAACTTTACTCTCTTAAATCTCAAATTTACTCTCTCAAAGGTCCATTGGTTCACCATCAATGTCATCTCCTTTACTATTAATTATCTTCTAACTAAAATAATTTATTTATTAAATAAATAAAATAGATCAATAAAATTATTTTATGGGAACTTAATAATTAAGTTACAACTTGTATCATATCTTACTTTTTGTTTCGAGTCGAAAAATGATTGCAAATAATAATATTATTTTTGTTATATTTTGATGTAGGAAATCAGATGACGACCAATGCAATATATTCTTTTATTAATTCTCTTTTAAATCAAATACTTTATTTATTTATAATATATCAATCCTTAATCATTTTTCAACTTATAACTTAATAGTCTTGATTTTTCTATTGCACTCAAGGATGTGTAGAGGCAAGATAAACTCTTGTGAGACATAGAATAAAAATAATTATTTATTTCTTTTCATAATTAATTTTTTAGTAAAATAAACTGAGAGTATAAATATTATTGCAATAAGCAGGGTACTAATTTAATATAAGCAGACAAGATGCTCATTCATCCTCGATCCATAATCAATTCATGAGCTCAGAAGTCTAGTTCGAATAACTCTAGTGATGATACCAAATCATTCGGAAAAGGTGAAATTTCATTTCCTCTCTTCCTAATTTATGTAAATGATGATCCGTCGAGGATCGTGTCACAACAAGTTTGTAACATGGGGACAAAAAAATAAGGTATGCAAGTTAGATAAGTCTATGTGTAGTCTTAAATAAGTACCTAAGCCGCACCATGAAAGTGGCGAATGCATTTATTGAAAATGCGAAAATAACATTTGTCCTATCAAATATCTCTATGTAGATGACTGAATGTGAAGTCATAGTTGTGTAACAGTTTTGATATAAAAGACCTTAAAGAAGCGATTATAATCTTTGATATTAATATTTTTAGGTCAAAATATGAAATTTCTTTAGATAAGTCTCATTACATTGAGAAAGTCTTAAAGAAATGTAATTAGTTTGATTGTAAAACTAGTAGCACAATATATGATCCGAGCGTAAAATTGTTTTTAACCCTAGCGAAGGTGCATGACAAGTGAGTATGTGAGCATTATTTGCATCCTTCGATATAGAAGTAGTTGCATTCGATCAGATATTGCCTATATCGTTGGATTATTGTACAGGTTTACATATACATCGAATGTAGAGCATTGAGAGACTATTGAGAAGGTCAAGAGATACTTCAAGGGAACCATAAACATTGGGTTACATTATAAAATGTTTATCGTTGTCCTTGAAGAATACATCCGTGAAGATTGAATCAATTGTTTAAATGATTCCAAAGTGACTAGTGATAATATATATTTCGCATATCTAAATGAGTTATTTCTTGGAAGTCAAAGAAACAAACTATTTTGTTTTAGTCCATAGGGAATATGAGATAATAGCACTAGAAACTGCTAGTGGGGAAGCAAGTTGATTAAGAAACTTGCTTGCAAAGATTTCCTTATGAGAAAATATGATATCAGTTTTGTTGATTCAATGCAATAGTTCTGTGAATATTGCAAAAATTTAGAATCGTTATTAGAACAATAAAAAAACGACACGTACATTGTAAACACAACACTTTTAGGGAATTACTCTTAATTGGAGTTGTTAGAGTGAATCATATACACACTGATGAAAATCTAGCATATCATCTAATGAAAGGACTCTCTAGAAAAAAATTTAAAATACTTCAAGAAAAATGAAACTATTGCCCTTAGAAAAATGAATCACAATCTTATGGTAAAAAAATGACACTTTAAAAAGAAAAAAATGTAGATTCACATTACCCACTACTAGTGTCTCACTTTTATTTTTAAGCTCCATTTTTATATTTCAAGTAAAGAAAATACTTTGAATTAAGAATAAGTTGGACAAGAATAATTGCTACTTCATCGATTTTATAAACTATAACAAACATCATAAAATGCCTTAGTAATTATTCAATCATAGTATTTATGTGTAGTAACCACAAGTTTTGAATTAATAGGCTTTAAACTTATTCTTTCCTAGAACACAAAGGTACGAATAATGGTTGATCAGCTGCTGAGGATGGGGAAGAGGATAGTCGTCAAAGTAGCAAGATGAGGTAGGAGAGCTGGACCCGCCGGTGGAGGTACCTGAAAAGGTTCTCCGACGATCAAGTCAGTGTATGAACTAAGTGCATGGGAATATGAGAATAATGAAGGCGGAGAGTAGTAGAGTGAGTAATGCTAAAGAGTAAAAAGGATACTTCCTGTTGGTAGAGATCCCTATTTATAGAGGGGAGAGTTGACTTTGGGCTCTTGGCAGATAGTGCAACACGTGGCTGACCAAGGGTATTGTCGGGGGTTGCTTTTCTCGTGTGAGGTGGTCCGTCAGGACCGTACGCTGTGCCACTCTTGTCTTTTAGCCTGTGGTTGGTTTGGTAGCCGTTCTACAACCTGTCTGCCGTGCTGGCAGGTGGGTTGGTGAGGTACAGGAGGCATGCCAGGGAATGTCTCTAAGGTCAATTTTGTCGGTCTCGGCACGCGGGGCCTACCTCGGCGACCAAGCATGCGTCTCTTCGGTTCGCCGGGTAGGAACAAAACTTATAACATACAAGTATCCCTTGATGGTTAGTTGAGGCTAAGGGATTATAGACTAATAACGCGTGAAATGGAGAACAATGTCATAGATGTGTTGAGCTTAAGAGGATCATAATCAGTTCTATTAATAATACAAATGAACTAACTAAAATCTGAGATTGTGTTGACAAATGGTAAGCATTTTATATAAAACACTTTATATTTTGTATAAAATATTTTATATATAAGTCATTTGTTGTAATTTTTCTTTTCATTTCATTTCATTCATTCAATATGTAATTCATTCAATGAATAAAATAAGCATTATTTTCTTGTTCACTTTGCCATTGTCTCACTTTATTGCTCACCATATTTGTTGATTAATATAACATTAATTATAAATAAAATATTATATGTTCAATTAAAATAAATGATTTAAAAAATAAATTTAATTATCTATGTATTTAATTACTTCAAATTACAGTTATTAATCAATAAGTAATTGAATAGAAACTACATATTTTATATATTTTTTAATTATTTTTAAAATTTTAATAACAACTAGTTTTACGGAAATAGCTCTATTTTAAAAGTTAGCTACATAATTACAAAGCTTTAGTTAATTTCATAGTTACATGTTAGAAGATCAACCTCATCACTATAAACTAGTTTTGAGGAATTGACCCAACCGCAATTTTAGAAATTGATATATTTATATATTATTAGTGTAAAAATTTACATACAATTAGTATATTATCTATCATTCAATTATATTACTTTTTGAAGAGTCGATGATGATTAAATATAAATCGTGCTCTTAATTTTATTGTTTATAGAAACAAAAAAAAGTGATCTTCTTCACTAATGGAGTCCAGTTAATTTTAAATAACTTTACTTTTATTTTATAGCAAATAAATCTAGGAGATTTTGAAGTAAATATCTCTTATATAAAATACTCAAAGCTCATAAAGTAATCTTCTAGTTAGTTTAAACTTACCTCACAACTTCTTAAAATCTCACATTCTTTATTGTTGTTGTATAATGAACAATAAAGAAAATTGATCTAAGAGATATACAAACCAATGATGTAAATTTGGAATGTTTTTGCCTACAACATCCAGGATTCATTCCCTTCCCGCCTTCTTACTTTAGTAAAATAAAGAGAAAAATATGTACAGACTTACAATATAAGAAAATTTTACATTGTCGGTGTATTATTCACAATTTATATTTATTAATTATTGACTCTTAAATATAAAAATATAAATAAATAGTAGATGATACACTAATTATATATAAATATTACACTTTAAAATGAAAAAGAACATTTTATCCAAAAACCGAAAACATAGATTCACACTATCCAGTCTCACATTTATTTATCCTTTATGTATCTCTTATCTCTATTCCTAAGTTCCACTTTTATATTTCATGTAGCTAAAATACTATGAAGTAATAATAAGTTGAACAAGAATAATAATCACTTCGTTGTTTTATAAGCTTTTATGTATAGCAAACATCATAAAACAATTTAGTAATTATTTAATTCATAACTATGTAGGTGCAGTGACCACATGTTTTGAATTCATTAATAAGCTTTAAACTTATAACATACCAGTATCCCTGTATTGTTATTTGAGACTAAGGGATTATATACAAATAACACGTGAAATGGAGAAAATGCTAGAAATATGTCGAGTTTTTAACAAGATCATAATCAATTATATTAATAACACAAATGAACTAATTAAGATCTGAGATTGTGTTGACAAATGGTACACATTTTATATACAATATTGCAAAGGATCATAATCATCGCCATACTTTAAGTACATGTGGTCTCATTTCTTCATAACGATATCTATTTTCGTTAAGATAATTGCTTATAACTATAGATAGAACTGGTGTCCTTTGACTATGTTTTCCAACACCTATTATCACTTGCAATGTTTTGAACTTACCTAACTACCCTTACTAATATTTTCTAATTACGTTTTTACTCTTGTGTCATTTATGCTTCAACATTAGGGTTCTCTTTTTTGGTTCTCTCTCATTCTGGAACTCTCAACCACAAAAAATGAAGACATGAAGCTATCTCCATATTTCATTGAAGCACGATTGGTACGTTTCTCCCTTCATTGATAAATCGATCTACATTTTTTCTCATTCTTGATTTTTCGTTTCTGATTTTTCAATCTAGATTTTGTGATTTTCGTTGGATTGAAGGTGGTTCAGCTTTTGTGTTGATATGAATCTCAAATTGCACTTGGTATGTATCATTATGAATTTCAACACTTTCTTTTCAATATCATGTTCTATTTGTCACTACCATGTGCGCTTTTAGTTTCTTATTCATCCTTCTTGTGTAATGTATTACGATATATGATGTCATTATCTTTCAATTTGATTCAGTGTTTCTTGTTTTGATTGTTATTATTGTTTGATTATGCAAATCTTGTTCCTACTTTCATGAATCTTCATGAAACAATGGCTAAAATGTAAACAAACCCATTCACTTCTTTTTTCAATCATTTCCATTTTTGAAATTAATCTGCAAATCAATTCTAAATCCCTAATTTCCTTTTGTGTTTTCATCAATTAAGTTTTTGATTGATAGGTCTTTTGTTTTATTACTGCATTTATATTGTTTTGGTTTTGGATTCTAAATCTACTTTGGGGTTTCAATTCTGTGCCTTGCATAGTTTCACATTGATCATTGTCATATGTTGTTTCAATCATAATCCTAAATTCATATTCATATTGCATAACATTAAATTTCATTTTGGATTTAGCCACTTTTAAAAGTTGAAAACCACATAGTCAAAGAGACAGTACCCACATCTTTATTATGCCTTTAATTTGCTGATTGAAATTGTTTTCCAAACCAATGACCCCATCAAAATACTTTACAAAGATTCAGCTTATATAAAATAAAACTTCAAAAATACTTATTTATATTTATGTTTATATATTCTATAGTTTATCATCTAACGAAAAGTGTTTTATCCCTTCAAAAAAAATCCTCTGCTTGCTGAGAGATGTAATGTGAAACCAAACTCTTTTTTAACAACTCATAAAGGTAATTGATAAACTACTACTTATTTGAAAATTCATTTCATTCTTCCCCCCTTCATCATTTTTGTGCATAAGCTATTAAAGTCTTGCTTAAAGTCCAAGAAACAAAAACAATTTGGCCATTGATCAACATTTGTGAATAACCAATAAAACCACAAAAAACCTAAACCTGATATGAATTCCCACCATTTCCTTCTTTCATTATTTCTATTGGTTGTTGCACTTCTCAAACCTCATCTATGTATAGTTTTTATTATCCATAATCCTAAACTCTTCTTATAGATCCTCCAACTAGCATTTGCATGGACTGTCTTCCTTTGATTTAATCTAGTTTTCTGTGTATAGTTTCAACTTACATCTTATGTCTTCCAAAGTTTCAAAGTGTTTGGAGAGAGCTTGAGAAGATTGGTTAAGTTGAAATAGAAGGGACTGTTTTTTGTGTGAATAATTTCTTTCTTCCTTATAATCAACTTTTGGATCAAAGACAAAAGAATATGCAGAAGAATGTTGTTCTTGCAGTTTCATTGCAATGTTCATGTAGGTTTGGATATGTTGGAATTTGGTATGCTTAGGGTAGTAAAAAAGGAAACAATGGTGATGAAGACAATGACATAGCAGCTAATAGCAACTAATCTAGTCTTTCCTTTAAAAAAGGAAACCATGCCTATTAAAAAATCATTCTCTATTTGGAACTTGGTAGATTTGTAACATGACATAGCAGCTAGGAAATACCATTATTTATCATATAATAGTCAATAATCAATGGTGACGAAGACACATTTAACATCTAATAATTGATTGGCACTCTTAGACTTAGACATACCAATCCTAGTACTTGTAACTGAAGCCCTTACCTTAGGTGTATCTTCATTATTTGTTTTGGCATATGCTTTGTTGTTCAATACTGATAGCCCAACCTATTTGGAGATTATTTACTTTTTTTGAATTATGTCCATTTTTGTCTTTTGCTTATAATCATAATAAACACAATATGTCATCACAAAATTAAAGTCTTATGATCTTATCATTAAGTAAATGTTATTCCACATTCATAGTTCCTTTAAAATTTCAATATTTAAATGTTGTCAGAATTTTGCAATGCAAATAGAGGAGAACTAATGATGTGGAAGTTAGTTAAGACCTAATATTCTCTTTGTCTAAATGAAAATAGAATAATAGATGGATGATCAAGGAGAAGAAAGAAGCATTGCTTACTTTAGATGGAGAGAAAGTCGTCAAAGGGCTATCATTTAAGTTATAAACTTTATAGTTTATTACTACATAATGAAAATCCGATCTCATAAAATGATAGTTGATCGTGCTTTGACATTAGAGAAGGATAGAATAAGAAGGGAATTTATGAAGAAACTCGATACTATCGAAGGTAAAAAGATAACAATAATGAGATCTAAAACCTTTTTAAACTTATGTGCTATTTTAGAATCAGAGGGTGGCCTCCGATCAACACAAAGGGTTAGTGTAGAGGAACAAGTTGCCAAAACACTACATTTTAACACATAATGTCAGAAATCATCAGATTCAATTATGGGTTCAACGATCTGGTGAGACTATTAGTCGTTACTTTCATCGTGTGCTTTTGTCGATAATTGAGTTAGAAGAAATATATCTCAAGCAACCCGATGGCACGCGAATCGCTATAGAAATTCTTGGAAGCAACCGATTTAACCCATTTTTTAAGGTAAAATATATTTTACTATTAAAATTAAGAATGTGCGTTATTAAAACATATTGATGTCAATGATAAATTGGTAATGATAGGATTGTGTCGGGGCAATTGATTGTACACATGTACGTGTAAAAGTGCCATTGCTTGAAGCTCCAAAATATCGTGGTCGGAAGGATTTTCCAACACAAAATGTTTTAGTTGCGTGTTCTTTTGATCTAAGATTTACTTATGTTCTACCTGGATGGGAGGGTATTGCATCTGATTCAAGGATATTGAAAGATGCATTGCATAGAACTAATGGTCTCAAAATACCTAGTGGTAGTTAAGATAATATACTTTTTTCTTTTTGCTTCTTCATTTATGTATGTTTTTTTTAAACAATTCATGTTTTAATAGGTAAATATTATCTTCTGAATGCTGGATTCATGTTGAGAAAGGGACTAATTACCCCATATAGATCAATACATTATCATTTGAAGGAATTCTCTGCAAGAAATCCACCCCGAACACCTCAAGAATTATTGAATATGCGTCACTCTTCCTTGCGTAATGTTGCTGAAAGGGTTTTTGGAGTTTTGAAAAAAAATATATCTCATTATTACAAGTGGAACTGAGTCAAATTATGGAATTAAAACTCAAAATATGATTATCATAGCTTGTTGCATTTTGCATAATTACTTGATAGGTGTAGATCCCGTTGATGATAAAGAGTTGTTAGATGAGGTAGATGAAGAAATTTCTTATCGAAGTGTAGTTCAATGTGATGGAGCATCAATAAATGACAATGATGAAGAACATACTCATTTGGGAGAGAATTTGAGAAATTCTATAGCTGCTACTATGTGGACAGACTATCAGTCTTGATTAGGATATTAATTTGAGAACATGTGATTGTGGTGTAAATATTTAGAATATTTTCGTGATGTTTTATAATATGGAAAATTATGATGTATTTCTGACTTGATATACTTTTAGATGTTAATTTAAAATTTTGACGTATTTGTAATTATTTAATATAAGAATTGGTGATGTATGTCATGGATATGTATTTCATGAATTTGTGACAACTTTATAAGAATTATGGCTGAGACAAAAAGTGAGCTTAAAAGAGAGATATGGAATGATGATATGGATAATGCTCGAAGCTTTTTTGCATCAACAAAATGAGGGAAATAGAGTGAATGGGACTTTTACTACAACTGCTTATGATGCCATAGTTAAAGAGTTAGATAAAAAATTTGAAAGAGCTTTTGGAAAAGAAAAAGTGAAAGGGCGTTGGAAGTTAGTGAAAAGACCTTTTTCTAAATGTTATGATCTGTTCAAAAGTGGCTTGAGTGGATTTTCTTAGGATCCAACGACAAAGCGTTGGTGTCCTGAAAAAGAAGTTTGGCAACAACTAATTGAGGTATATTAGTATTTTTTCAATTTTATTGTATATTCATATTATAATAAAATTTAAAATTCATATTGTTTCAATACATTATTATGTGTGCATGCATTTTAGAAGGTTAGAGAATTAGGTAGATAGACATATATTGGTTAAATAATTTTTTTGTTTTGTGATAGAAAAATCCTGATGCTGAAGAATGGATGAAAAACCTATAGCAAATTATGATAAGATGATGATCTTGTGTGGACAGGATATAGCTACTGGGCAACATGCTGAGACTGCAAAAGACATTAGAAACAAAAGACAACTCGTGGGTGAATCTGAGTCTTTTGATGATGGTAATGGGGTGACATTGGAGAGCGTTCAAGGCACTGATGATGGAAATGAAGTAACGTCCCCGGAGGTACACGGAACTCGCACTCAAGCTAAAAGGTCAAGAAAATCAAAGGATGATGAATAATATGATGGAATAAAGGTAGCACTACAAGATCTTGCATCAACTATTAGAGAGGGCAACATTGTGTATGAGAAAGTTAAGCAAAAACTTCCAATTTCCGAAGCTGAAATTTGGAAGCTTTTGAAGGATTTAAAGATTGAAAGACATGTGTTCACTCGTGCATATTTGTATTTACTTGACAATCCTGATAGGATTAGAGCAGTAATTGGATGTCCTCCGAACAAGCGTAAAGAGTTACTACTCGAGATGGTGCTTGGTCAAGTTGGTCCCTCGAGGTACTTGTTCTAGTTTCCTTGTGTATCATATTATTTATTTACATCTTGCATATTCTCTTCTATCAAATATAAATTTCTAAGTCCATTGTATTTATTTATTTGCATGTATTGAAGAATAGTTTTGCAAAAAAAAAAAAATCAAATTGCTCAATATTTGAAGTGGTGGAAGTTTGCATATTTTTATGTTAGTTGTAATTAATTTGAGTAAAATCAATGTACTTAAGAATATAGATGGACTCTACATTCTTACTTTTGTAGCATGAGATATGTTCATGTAGTTTGTATTATCTCAATCATTGAATGGTTGTTTATATTCATCTAGAAATTATTTTGTCTAAACTTATATTTTAATCTTTTGAGGTTGTTTGAGATTATTGTTTGATTTTTACATATTTGTTTCTATAAATTTGTTTTTTAAAAATTATTTTGTCTAAATTTAAACAAATTTTTATTAAAAATAATTATTTAAAATTAATACCAGAGTGCCACAATATTTGAAATAATTTTTAAAATCTGAATTGTTTTTAAAATATTATTCCATAACATATAATATATAGCATACTATTGATTTTTAAAGGGATGGTAGAATAGTATTTTTGTATTACATTAACCTCCATCCACCTCCTATGTAAAAATTCCACACTCCCAAATAGCATTGGCAATTAGGACGGTCCTGCCTGCCCTGCCCATATCCACATAATGTCCACCAAAATTAGGGCGGGCATGGGCATGCCCATTTTTAAATAGGGCATGAAATATCATGCACTGTCAGTCCTAAACATGAGCAGGGCGGGCTTGCGGGCCGCCCTAAATTAAAAAAAACTAAAAATGACATAGTACTTGAGATTACATGGATACATAATGAGACAGTAGGATTAAAAACACAAAACATAACATCTTGTTTTGCATAAACTGAACATACGTTTAATTAGTAAGATATTATATTTTGGAAAACTGTTACATGCACTCAAGTGGTGAGAACATGAATTACTCTTGTCATACATGACCCATCAAATTTCTCACTTTAGTGTTCATTGATGCCCATGGTCCGCCCTTCCCGCCCATTTGAAATACCCAAGGGCGAAAAGGGTATGTTGGGCGGGAATTTTAGGGCGGATGGACACAATTTTCATGCCCTACCCGTCCAAAACGTGCGGACAGGTGGGCGGACCCTATGGACTTTGCCCAAATTGCCAATGATACTCCCAAACAAGGGAGGGGTTTACTTGGATTTACCTTCCCTTCTCCTTTCCTTCCTCCCCCTCCTTACCCTCATCCCTCTCCTTTCCTTTCCCTCCTAACTCCCAAATACATCCTTAAAGTATAATTTTATACACACTTGAGTTTTTTTATAAAAGACCTCCTATTTAATAATTTAAGTTATTTCCACTCGACCTAACCCAAATCAATTATTTACTATCATATCTTAATTACAATCATAACTTAATGCATATAGGTCTATTTTGAAATAAGTTTATACTTATTCAAATGACTTATTACAAATAATTAATATGAATGATTAAATAAAAGATAAATGTACATTACTTTTTAAAAATTTCAAAATAAGAAACACTTGAGTCAAATATATATAGAATAAAATATATCTTTATATTTGGTGATAATTTATCTTGTTCGTCCAATAAAAGTATGATAAATGTACTTTTTTTGTTTAGTTTATAAATATTTTTATAGAAAATAATTAAATATTATGTATATTATGATTTTGATAGTTGAAAGACATAAATTATTTTCTTATACCACAAGATACTTTATTCTTTTTTATTAGGAATAAAAAATACACCGGGTTGTAGAGATGGGAAAAGCTAATTGTTTTTTCACACTGGATTCCACCGCCTTTCTACGTCGTGTTAGTCTAATCATGATAAAGTCCTCATTCTCCAAAAAATATTTTAAGGTAGTTTAAACCTTTTATTTGAGGCCAAGATCTTTTATTAGGTGGTTCTTTTAAATATTCCTTAATCACATATGTTGCATATCATGGTAGTTTATATATCTATATCACATATATTAATACTTCTACATTCCAACCTTTCTCTCTTTTTTCCTTTACTTATAATTAAAATTTTGTGACCGTCTTATTAATACGAATTTTAATTAAAAATATTATGGTTAAAACTTTTATTACTTAATGAAAACGAATATAAATTACTTTTTGAAAATTGAAAAGGAACTGGTGATAATTAATTGACTATTAATTAAGATTTGAAAAGAGATCAAATTAGTTATAAGTCATCATAAAAATATTATTTTCACTTTTTAGTATTTGTATATTTTTCACTTTTATAAATGTAGGTCAGACAAAATTGAAAGTTCACATTAGCTCAGTAAATAAGACCATCTAAAATATCTATTAAACTTAATAGATAAACTTATTTAATTATATTATATATAAATAATTATATTATACTATTTTAACACAACTAAAATTATTTTATATGAAATTTATTAGTTTTCTTTTTGATGGGTTTGAATGTAAACACCCTTACTGATATGTCAATATCATTCTCAAAAACACTCCGAAAAAGTCTTGCTGTAAGATAGAACAATGCTAATGTACATCAAGTTCTTGTTTAGATTTATGATTCTTGATATCAACCAAATACCTATTATTTGTTTCAAATCTAAACCCAAAATTTTATGGAAGAGAATCAAATTCCTTATCATTATATCAACCAAAAACGTATTATATTTTTCAATATTGAAATAGGAGATGAATAATATGCGATGAATAAGAGAAACCGTTTTACTTTGACATTATTATCGGTTTTCCTATTTTCGATCCACTTTGTGATAGAGGTTAGCATTTGAGCTCTTTTCCTTTTTTCAATTTTACATATGGGGATGTAATTGCTGATTTTGAATGAAAATATGCCATTGATCAATTTTCGTTACCACGTGTAAAAAAGTACAAGACTATACCATTGTACCTAATGTGCTTTTTGGTTTAGGAAAGAAAGAGGAGGGGAAAAAGTAGGAGGAAAAAGGTAGGAGGAAATGAGACAAATTTTCAATTGTATTACGAAGAGAATGGAAGAAGAAAGAGATTGAATAAAACATGATTAAATGTGGTGGTGTGAATTTTGGACTTGGATTAGAGATAGAAAATTTCTCCCTAGAATGTTCAAATAGTAAATAAAACACTAACACAAAAGACAAATAAAACACTAACATAAAAGACTTTAGAGATGAAAATTTTGTGTTTCTAAAATTACAATTTCTATTATTTTTTTATCAGCAATTGTTAATATGTTAGTATTTTTATGGGTGAGATTTAAACTATTAGCCTGTTCACTCATATCCTCCATCCTAACTATCAAACCATTTTATTTTCTTTTTTTTATTGGTGAAACTCGAACCCACAACCTCCTACAATACTTCATTCCATAAACATTTCATCCTCGCAATCAGAACACATTATAACTTCGGTGATATTGAGTTATGGAAATTTCCATAATGACATTATTATTATAATTATGGTCACATTATCTATATTTTCCAGCAATTATAATAAATGTAGTGATGGCAACCACAATCGAAACAATGGTCTCTCTTTTGACTTTTCCACCCAATATGAGTGAAAAACATTTTGGAATGGATCCGACCAACACTTCTTCGTCTTTCACCTTTTCACTTGCAACAAACTATATGAAATATTCATTTCTTTCCTCTTTTACACAATATCCACCACCCTTTCTATTTTCTGTCCTAACATTACGTAATGATCTTATCACAAGTCATTAAGTCAACCAAACCAAGTAAAGGAACTATAATATACTAATAAGGTATGACATTCTTGCTAGATAATAAATATGATATCTAAAAGTTTGTTATTCACCCATGTTTGGAGAAAAGTTTGCATGTAAAACTCACTTCAGTAATCTTTGTATCTTGAAACGAATTAGCCTTTTAAGTTTCAAATGGGAAATACTCCAAATTCACATCCCAAAAAATAACTCCAAAATTTGTTATGAAATTGAACTTAAAGTGTTAAATATAAAACTGAAGAACAAATATTAAAGTTTTATTATTTTAAATGAAATTTTAATATCATACTTAATATTAGAGTCATAATATGGTCTAATAGTTAAGATGAAAGAGTTTAAGGAATAAAGTAAAGTTATAACAAATTTAAAAAATAAAAAAAGAGTTATAACAATTGTTGATCAAAAAAATATCACGCTTAATATTTGTAGTAATCTTTATTTATTCATTATTTTTATATTGTATATACATTCATACCAAATGCATTAAAAACAAAGTGCTTTCATAAACATGATAGAAATCTAATTAGTATATAGTGTGTGTTTAACCGACTTGGTTATCTCTCAGCTATCTTAATTCTTATTGGGCAATTGATATCTTTATTATATTTACGAAATGTTATTCAAAATACTTAGTTATAGTAGTAGATATCAAGGATTTTCTTTTTAACCAAAAGTAACAATAGATTGAAATTTCAATAATAACTCATTTTTAGAACTTCATTCTAACAGAAAATTTTAATGTCATTTTAAAAATTCCCAAAAATTCTAATAATATTTATAACCAAATTAATGTGGTGTATACTTTTAAAGAATCAAAATAATATAGTTATGCATTTTACATAAATAAATGCATAGTTTAGCAATACTTGAAAACTCTGCAGTGCCTGCTTGTGACACTGATCGTGCTCTGCTGCTAATAAACCCTAAAGAGTACACACCCAATACTATTGATCTAGGTTCAGTCAAGATTTGGACACTTCCAAGGATGACATTGACCCCACCCTTCATCTCATGGTCATGGGAAACATTCATTGAACTTTGTGTTTGTAGTTTTTGCATCACATTGCCAGTATTTGAAGATCATATATGACACTTTTCTCATGCACAAGTTTTTATAAAGTACATGAAAATAGTAAGTTATATTTAGAACAATTATCATGTATGCACTGCTAAATAAAGTTTTTGGTTAGATAAAAAAGTTGCATGATTTAGAAAATAATTTCTACAAAATTAGGAGAGCTATGAGAAAAAATCCATATACATGCATTTATTATTATTATTTTTCTCTGTTTAAAACTAATATATCTACCGATATCATAATCACAATTGTCATCACATCAACTATATTTTCTTGTAATTGTCTACTGTTGGAGTAAATACAATGTAGCCACAACCATAATTAAAATTTAATACATTGGTTAAAACTTCTTTAGTTGTATCTAAATATTAGAAATTTCACATTACATTTTATATCTTATAATAACAATCATACACAAGTGTACAACACAAAATCTATAATTAATGAAGCTGGTCCATTAAGGTGTGCAACAAATGCGCACGATATGTATGCTATTGATTTTTTATTCTTTTTATGTGATCAATTATTATTATTCTTCACATTGATTCGTTCAAAACTTTATTGGTTGTAAAAATCATTTAATTTTCTATTACAATGCAATTGATAAATAATTGAAATAAAGATACGACATGAGATGGACAAAATATGAGATTTTTTAACGTTCATCAAAAAGTTGGCACAAAAAAAAATCTCTTAGACTCATGGCTCTGAAAAAATAGTATTTTACATTTTCATGATTTATATGAGACATCGTTTTTTCAAAACTCGTTGTAAAAATAAAACATAATTAAATTCTTTTTTGTATAACTAATAGTTGTAAGAACGAGGTTGCAATTAAGGGGGGTGAATTAGTTGACTTAAAATTATGACCATTTTTCTATAAAATCAAGAGTTAATGTGCAGCGGAAAATATATGCAGAAAAATAATCAAAATAAAATGAAAGATATAAGGGAGAAGAGAATACACAGTGATTTTTACTGGTTCACCTTCTTGTCCACCGAAAGCTACGTCCAGTACTCTTGCAGCACAAGAGATTTCTTCACTAAGAATTATGAGTTGTAATTACAATATCCTACCCTGAGATTTCTATGCACCTTACACACTCCCTAATTCTTATTCACTTTTGGAAAACACATTTCCAAGTGATTCTAATCCCCTTTCTTTTCACACCTCGTGAAAGAAAGTATTCTGCATTAATATTGAAGAATGTACAACAATGGCAGATTGCCTTTACAAGTATGAAAGTAATATAACTTGCAATCCAATCAACTCTTATGTATACCAAATAATAATGCTCTTTGAAAAACTTTGAAACACTTGTAAGCAACTTCAGAAAAATGAATTTGAAAGTTTGAGTGCAAGTTGCAAAAAGTGTAGAGAAATAATTTCAAAATAAGTTTAAGAGCTTTTGGAAATTGTATAAGACTTGTGTGTTATTGTGTATTTGTGTTGTGAGAGTTAGAGCCTTTATATAGACTTTCCAAACACCCATGGTGCCTTTCTGAAAGTGTATGAGTTGTTTGAAGTGAAGAGATT
>NC_032024.1:4822127-4822716 GCF_001865875.1 Lupinus angustifolius
GCACAGTCTCGCTTGGGCAAGGACTGGGTGACGGACTGGGCGAGGGGAAGTTTTGGTTCTGGAACTCCCTCGCTCGGGCGCCAAATCCTCGCTCGGGCGAGCAAGCCTCGCCTGGGCGAGCAAGGGTCTCGCTTAGGCGAAAAAAGCCCAGGAATTCGATGAAATTCTGGAAATCCCTCGCTTGGGCGAGCAAAAGTTTCACGTCGGCGAAAAAAAAAACATGATTTTAATGATGTCTCGCTTGAGCGAGAAGGGGCCTCGCTTGGGCGAGTAAGGCTTAAGTTTAATTGAAATTTAAAGATGAATCGTCACTTGGGCGAGAGGGCCTCGCTTGAGCGAGAGATGCCCAGTTTTAAAATGGTATTGTTGATTGAATTTTCGCTTGAGCGAAGAGTCCTCGCTTGAGTGAGAGATAGTAATTGTGTTTGACTATTTGGATTGATTGGTTGAGTATGTAATAACCCTAGTAAGGGTATGTGATATAAACTACTTTGGTATAACGCCGTAATTGAATTAAAAAGTAAAGTATTCAAGGTGTTGGAATTAAATAGTCAAATCCGGAAATTAATTTTAAAGAAAGTATTCCGAG
>NC_032024.1:4822816-4823305 GCF_001865875.1 Lupinus angustifolius
CTTGATTTGTTTCCGACTAGGTTATTGGGAGGATATTGGTGTAAGGTGGATGATCATGACATAGCATGCATATATTGCACTTGTGGAAGTGGATTCCGACATTTGAGTTACGAACATCATGCATCATCATCATTATTCACATATGATTACTTGTGGTTATGATATTTGTTTATGAAATGTATGTTGATAGATTATTGTTTATATTGATAAATGGTGGGTTATAATGTCGGTGATAGATATTATATGTATATGTTATTATTTGGAGTACGATCCTCACTTATGTGTTATTTAATTATAGTCATGACATCTTATCGATGAATGATATATTGATAAATGGTGAATTATGATATTAATGGGAATAAGTGTTGTTTACATTACATAGGTTGATTTGATAATTGTTTATGAGAACAATTGATGAGTCTGGTTATATTACTCATGTAAATTAGACAATTGTTTACGAGAACAACTGATGAGTTATAATGTAATATG
>NC_032024.1:4823405-4824109 GCF_001865875.1 Lupinus angustifolius
ACCCTTTCTTTTTGGATTTTGTATATGTTAGAGGCGATGTAATTTCCGCCTTTATTGACTTAGTTTGTATGAGCTAAAGATGACTTAACCATTTATATGAATTGTGTTATTCAGGAAATTGTGAATTAGGTTAAGTTATCATTCGATAACAATAAGTTGAATTTCCGCATTTGAGTTACTTAAAGTGATGTCCTGGAAAAGGAAGGTTTTAAAAAGGAAACAATTTTATACAATCTCTTTATTCAAAAAAAATTTACCCATTTTTCCGCAATGTTTTTGAGAAGTATTTTTCGGGGCGTTACAATAGGCTCCTACATTATCTGATTCAGAGGAACACAAATTATGCACAACCTACAGTGAATGATTTGAGGTTCATGTTTGCTGTAGAGGAGAACATAATGATCAACTGGGTTTTGGTGTGAGAAGCGTTTGACCAACCGTCTGTTTTTGAAAATTTTAAATATCTGAACCACATTTATAAACTTAAAAGGCACTTTATGGTCTTAAGCAAGCTCCTAGAGCTTGGTATGATAGACTAAGTACCTTTCTTTTGGAAAAAGGGTTTGAAAGAGGCTTGGTTGACACAACGCTTTTTATTCGTAAATCAGAAAATCATGTATTACTTGTACAAATCTATGTGGATGACATAATATTTGGGTCTACTAATGATACTCTATGTAAAGATTTTTCTGAGATGATGCAGG
>NC_032024.1:4824209-4825217 GCF_001865875.1 Lupinus angustifolius
TGTGTTGCTTTGTCCACCGCCGAAGCGGAATACATTGCCGCTGGTGTGTGTTGCGCTCAAATCCTTTGGATGAAGTAGCAACTTAAGGACTTTGGTCTTAAACTAGGAAAAGATCCCCATTAAATGCATAATACAAGTGCCATAAACCTATCCAAGAATCCCGTTTTGCATTCTAGAACCAAGCATATAGAAATTAGACATCATTTCTTACGTGATCATGTACAAAAAGGTGACTGCGTTCTTGAATTTGTTGAAACCTCTAGACAGTTAGCAGATATTTTCACCAAGCCCCTTCCACGGGATACTTTCTATGTTCTAAGGAGAGAACTTGGAATTCTTGATGAACAATATCTTCATTAAAACTGTTTAGATGTTTTGCTTTATGTCTTGTCTCTATATGTTTATTTGTCTCTTGTTTTAAATGATATCTTTTGAAGTGAAAAATTATATCTCATGATAACTCCTTGTCGTGATTACAAATGTTTCGATTAATCCGTTAAAATGCATGCATAAGTCCTAAAGAATTGAAATCATTCTGCTAGCTAAAAACCATTTTTTACCGTGTTTAATCGATTAAACACCTAGTGTTAATCGATTACCTGGGCATCATTTTCTGAAAAATCAATTTTTACATGATTTTAATCGATTAACTATGCCCGTTAATCGATTAAAACCAGAAGTTTAAGTGCAGACAGCACCTTGGTTTCACACTTTTTTCGGCATTTTATCCACCTCTTCTCACTTTTGAGTCTCTGAAATTGTAACTCAACTGACCCAAGTGCACTAAGCTAGATAAACCTCACCCTAACCCTCTCAAACCATCTAGAAATCTCACATTATCATCCACACTCCATCACATTCCCAATTTTTTCCCAAATCAAACCCTAGGTTAGGTTTTCCCAATCCTTCTCTGCTCAGTCCAACATCAATTCGGGTTCTACATTAAAATGGAGAAAGGTCGTGCAAAAAGGTTCAAAACTCCTTCCAATCATGGACGAAGACCGGAAG
>NC_032024.1:4825317-4825738 GCF_001865875.1 Lupinus angustifolius
GTATTAGGTGCCCTAAGCCTTCGACTCAACTTAAACTAGAATCTAGTCTAAGCCTAGTACCAAAAGAAAGACTTAATCACATTGATTTGTTGGTAATCTTCAAGCTCTTTTAGGCACAAGTTGTCCTCATCAAAACCATGACATTCAAGGAGAGCTTTCCAAAGTGTTCCTCTTGACATGCACACTTTCAATTTGTGCCTCTTTATTTGTCTCTGTTTGACATTTTAAGATTTGTAATGGTTGCTGAATACTTTTAATCTTCATACTATGTTATTAGTTTTGTGCTTAATTATGTCAAAATAGCTTATTTGGTTATGTGAATGGTTCTTGATCATATGAGATGTTTATGGTGCATAAATTAAGCTAGTTATTGCACTATATTGCTTATTATGCTAATTGATATGGTAAATCTTGTATGTCG
>NC_032024.1:4825838-4826272 GCF_001865875.1 Lupinus angustifolius
TGTTGTTAATCGATTAAGGCATGATTTAATCGATTAACATAAGTTTTTGGAAAGTTGTTGAAACTGAAAACTTGGATAAACAGAATCAGTTACATTTTTGAAACACGTTAATCGATTAACCAAGGTCTTAATTGATTAACTGGGCAGCTGAAGTGATTTTTTATAAACTGCATTTTCAGAACTGAAGGCATAACTTGCATGTTGCATTTTTTAGAGAGTTAGAGCATATTTCGTGTTAATTGTTGCATCTATATGACATTGTATTTGTGAGATTAGAAAAGAGAGAATTCTATGCTTTAGGATTGAGAGGCATTTCATGTTTAATTTCTCACTATTTTACCTCACATGTTCATGCATTCATTGATGTTTTTGTGAAGATTTTGCATTCTGTAAAAACTGTTTTCAACTAATACATTGTCATGTTATATGAGACT
>NC_032024.1:4826372-4830207 GCF_001865875.1 Lupinus angustifolius
CAATTATAGTGAAGAAAAATCTCCCAGATCAGTCGGGAGGCCTGGATGTAGTTTGCAAGTGGACACGCAAACGAACCAGGATAAAAATCGTGTTGCAGGATTTTTTTTCCTCTCTCTCTTTATTGCTTTAATCGATTACTTTGCATAGTTGTTTTTAATTGCTATATTTTGTTTCTATACTATACTGTTGTAACTCTGATACATTTGTAAGCTCTGTATATTCGTTTCAATCTCGGTTGATTGTCGTGCAAGAAACCGAATCTGTTTGTGTAATCTGAGATGTTTTAATCTATTAAAGTGATTACGTTAATCGATTATTTCAATTCTGTTAATCGATTAATCTTGGGTTATTTCAGTATTAATTATTGTTTTCGAAAAGCGGATACTCTGACCGCTAGACCTATTCAACCCCCCCTTCTAGGTGAATTAAAAAACACCATAAAATAACTACCCATGGAATATTTTATGTTTCCCTATTTTATCTTTTATATCTTCTAATTTTATTTGTATCTATACTAATACTAATAAACATAAACGAAAATACTATTACATAAAGGGAAAATAATAAATATCTCTAATTTCATGTTTATATAAATTATGACCATATTAATATCAATTAATATTTCTTACTTAAACCCCTCTCCCATTCACATGTAACTGTTGTTGCAATTTTTTCATGTAAATTGTTGTTGTGTGTTGCTTCAGAAGCTCAAACGAAAGGTGTTTTTACTGTTATTAATGTAAGCGATTAAATGATTTTTTAAATTTTCAATTTTTGTTTTAAATGTTATTGTTATTATCACATTCAAAAAAGACAAGAATTGTTACCACTAATCAGAAGATAAAACTGAAGATAAAAACTAACATTCAAACACTTGTTGAAAGCATTCAAAATATAAACTTACTAGGTGTGGTGCACTATTTATAGTCACTGTATTTCATAAACCTATTGACTATGGTGCACTATTATGGTTATAGTGATTATGAAAAGGAGATTACACTATATTGTGAACATAAAACATAATTCATTAATTGGTGGTTACTTTTTTGGTTCGCTAGATCTGTGCTCTCTCTTTCTCTAAACCAGATCCCTGAAAAAACGGAATTTTGTTTCCAGTTTCCTCTCCCAATCTCTTTTTTCACTTTCATGTTACACTTATTTATGGGTTTCTCCATTTTGCCATTCCAAAGGTGCATATTAGTTAATTTTTATGTATATGCTACTCTTTGGCTATTAAACCATGTAACTTTACACTTCTATATGAGACTTATTTTTTATGTCCAACACAACTTCAATTGATTGTGGATTAAAGGATTAAACAAAATTGGTATCTGTTGGCTAAAAGGTTCAATCATATATAACTTCGTTTTCATATAACTGTTGAGAATGACTTTGTAGTAATGAAAAAGTAAACCAGTGAAGTTGGCCCAAAATTGTTGGCATAACTTAATTTTTCTAGCATAATAATAAGATCAAACTCATTTGGTGAATAACTTAATTTTTCTAGCATAAATAGAGAATCTTATTTTTATATTATATAAAAATAGAAAGAAAATTTATTCCAATAATGTCTATCAACTATGTGGCAATGTTTTTCATCCTATGAAGAAAAACATTGGTGAAGGTGTTTGAAACTCCTTTACTTTGATTTTACTCTCCGCTATAAGCTAGAGTCTACTAAGTACAGACATGGCTGAAACCAACCCAAAAATCAACACATTACAAGGACTATATTCATATCAAAATATAATAGAGCACAATGGTATGTTAGAAATTCATATAACTTGGCCAAAATACTTCTTTTTTTTTAAATAAATGTTTTTGGTTAAGATACAAAACAACATAGTAAGGCTAAATATAAAATTGCTTCAATAAAATATGGATGTAGTATGCATGATATGGGAGGTGCATGGCTTGAGAGGTGACCCAATGAGCTCTACAACTTCATGAGAATCCCGTAATTTAAGTCCTTTGCTACCTTCAGTTCTTGAAGTGCTGGTGATTCTTGAGAAACTGCAACTAATCCATTATTTATCAAAACTTCATCAAGTACATCATCCATTTTCTGAGGTATCAAAACTTCACTATACAATTTATAGCTACTAAAAAAGTTAACTCATGAAATTTTCGTCCCTACTGAAAACATGTATGATGTCTTTCTGGATTTCATACCTTCATTATCTGTAAGAACTAGACCATGTATTAAGAAAATTTAATATCAAGATCTCGCAAGCGGAGTAAAGGACTAATTAATACGTATTTACATGTTTAACGTACAAAGAATTATTGATAAACATAAACCGTGACTATTAAGTTAGTTGAGGAGATTTGTACCCAGTTTTCTATGTGTTATTTGTAAGTATTGTTGTAAGCTCTTGTTGACCTTGAGCGTTGCTTTGATCTTCGGATGAGGCACTAACCATTGATCCTATATTTTTTGACGAAAGAATTTTAGGTATAAGAGAACTTTCAGTAAAAATAGGTACAAAGTCTTAAAAAGCCTTAACCCTAATGAATTTTAAGTTAGATAACAACTTTAATACTTTCCCATTTAAACAAAAACGACAATCTAGTATAAAATGTGGCATGTGGTGTGTTGAAAAACATCATATGTTACATTAACAAAGTAGTTTTATATTATTCATTAATATAAATTAAATAACCTGTAGAAAATAATATGATCGATTGATACCACAAGAACAATAATAAAAAATACAAGAATTAGTGAAACTCGGAATAACCAATCCGTTCAAATCCACTGAATAGACTAGAATCAAGAATTTTGTAATGATTGCTTCAGCTTGACCAAGCTAGCATAGTGCCATATATTGCACCAACATATGGATCTTCCATTATATTATAATAGTTTATTTATAAATATAGAGAACAAAATTATACATAAGTGGGAGAAAGCGAAAGTAAGAAATGTATATACATTACTTCTGCTATTCTACCTGAGCCATGAAGATGATGCTTTTCTGAACTACTGTGAATGTATTACCCTCATACTTATATGAAAGAGGCTTAACAATAGAGAAAGGGAATTTTTGACAAGGTACTTGCGATGTGGTTGATATTAGATTCAGTGATGGAGATTTTTGAGATTGAAGAAACCATATACGTTTGCTTTTTGGAGTTATGGCAGAAGGGACATTTGAAAATGGATTAAGTTTTAGGAAACTAAGAATGGTGCAGGGTTCAAGATGCGGATCAACAATGTTGGGAAGCTGAACTTTATTTTCAATGGGATTAACCTTGAGCAATGGAGCTGAAGTTATGCCCATGGATCAGATACAGGAGACAAAGCAAGCATCACAAAAGATGAATGAAACGATAGTTATATATATAAGAAAAAAAGTATTGAACTCAAACAACTATGAGTTTTATATATTGCCACTGTATCATCTGTTAATTATGTTTTATCGTAATTGAGTCTCCACGAAAAGTAATACGAATGACTAGTGAATGATATACCAAATATATATAAATATTTATGCTTATAGTGCATAAACATTTCACTCTAGTTATATATGCTCCTAATTAACTCTATTACTTATTATAAATGAATGAGCAAGAATCTAAATTTCATTCAATGAAAGAATATAATTGAGTAATAAATTCAACAAGTTAAATTACAAAGAAATTAAGCAACATATTATATAGAAAATACAATAAACTTAATTTTATCTACCTACTCAACTAATAACTAACTAATTTATTTTACACATGTTTTAATTATGCAAAAAGTAAATGAGTTTAAACTAGTTATTAACTCAATACAATATTAACTCAAACTATTAATATATATTTCAACATTACATATTTTATTTAGTA
>NC_032024.1:4830307-4848846 GCF_001865875.1 Lupinus angustifolius
GCATTAAATATTTTCTAAACTTTTAATAGATTCATTGTATTTATTATTCATCCTAAAAAATAAAATATAGAAGTAAGATGTAGTATATAAATAATACAAATAAATGGTGATTGATGTACTAACTAATTCTCTTACTTATTATAAATCAAGGAGAAATAAAATAATGTGAATTTCATTCATGCACATAATAGAATTGAATGGATCCTATGAATTTAGTTTCATGATTGTGTTTAAGGATAACAAATAGATGAATTTGTATTTGGAAGCTAATGGAAGAATGAAAAATCATTCATTAATCTATATAAATATATTTAAACTATATTTTTAGTTATCAAATTTATTCATATCCAAACTTAATGAATGGATTTCAATCCATCCATGACTCTGTTTTCATGGATTTGAATAGATAGATATCCAATCCATTAAATTATTTATTGGGACTAAAAATATTATTGAAGAAAATCGTTATTTTAAAAACTACTACCTCGACAAAATATTTTTTTAAAACCACCTTTTAAAAAACACTTTTAAAATCATTTAAAAAATAAAAACACTTTAAAATCAAATTTTTTAACAAAATAAATTTTTTTGAACTTTTATAAAAAAAACAATTTACAATATTTTACACACATTTGATGTTTGAGGTTCTAATATAAAGTTTTTAATAAACACTTATAGAATGCAATATCTATGCACTATCATGTAAAGATTTAAATATAATTATTACATCATTCGCTATTCAATTATATTATTTCTTTTGAAGAGTCAATGATGGTTAAATATATAGGATGATGTGATGACATTGTATAAAACTCATACATTGTCCATGCATACATTGTTTTCTCATACTTAAGAATAAAATTTTAGTTTTAATTTTGTACACATGTCTTATAATTGATATCAATTTAATAAAATATTAAAAGTGAAAGTGAGAATCATGAATGACTTTTTTTGCATTTAGTTTTAAAGCAAAGAAGATCATTTTTAATTGTTTTTGCTTTTTGGATGGATTGGGTATCTATCCGAATTTATATATTCATGTATATCAATTGGATATAATAGAATTGGAATTCAACCATTATCAACAATATTCGTTGGATGATATCCGTTTAAATTCATTGGGTCTAACATATGAATTATGGATAATTTTGTCATCTCTAGTTGTGTTACAAACAATAGTTATATAGGGAAAAAATTATGGCAATCAGAGTTTTATATATTATCATGGTATCATCCATATTTTATGTTTTATCATAATTAACTTTTCACAAAAAGTACTACAAATGAATGATAATTGATGTACTAACTATATATAAATCTTTATATTGACAATGCATAGATATTTCACTATAGATATATATATATATACTCCTAATCAACTCTCTTACTTATTAGAAATCAAGGAGATAGAAAATAATTTGAATTTGATGCATTCAAGGAATAAAATTGAATGGGTTGAATGAGTTTAATTGCACAGATATTAAGCAACTTATTAAATAGAAAATACAAGAGACTTAATTTTATCTATCTACTCAACTACTAATACACAAATTTATTTTGCACATCTTTTAATCCTACAAAAAGTAATTAGGTTTAAACTAATTACTATCTCAATACAGTATTAAACCAAAATATTAAAATATATTTCAACATTACTTATTTTATTAAGTAATGAATAAAGAGAGCACTAAATATTTTTTAAATTTTCATTGTATTGAATTTTCATTTGGTAATAGAAGAATTATTTGGAAGGTAATTAAAAGGAATAAAATAATTTTAATACATTCCTTATTTTTATTTGATGTTAGAAGAGCAATTCAGAATGTATTAAATGAAAAATAAATATATTTAAAATACATCCAATAGATTTATTTTATTAATCAATATCATAATTTTTTTAAGTAATTATACTTATTTTATTAAGTAATCAATAAAGAAAGCACTAAATATTTTTTAAATTTTTAATAGATTCATTGTATTGAATTTTCATCCTAAAAAATAACATATATAAGTCAGATGAAGTATATTTTTTTATATTTGGTAATAGAAGAATTATTTGGAAACTAATTAAAGGGAATAAAATAATTTTAATACATTCCTTATTTTTATTTGATGTTAGAAGAGCAATTTGGAATGTATTCAATGAAAAATAAATATACTTAAATAACATCCAATAGATTTATTCTATTAGTCAATAGATTTATTCTATTAATCAATATCATAATATTTTTAATATAAACAACTATTACATGCACGAAACTCTCACCTAATCAAGTCAGAGAAGGTTAGGTATTCAAGCCTTACTCTAACAAGTGAATTTTTGAAATTTAAACGAATAACCTACATGTTACAATATAAACAACCTTCCTATTGCATAAAAATTCACCAACTGATACTACTTTTTATATGTTGATACTAAAAAGAATAAAACATCAAATAATTTTGATATTTACTATATATGTTGTATATTATTTGTTTAAATACATTCAATATATTTTTATATCATTTCTTGAATATAAATAATTTCATTATTTTATTTAATATAAGATAATGAATAATATGCTACACGTGTGTAAATATCAATAAGAATGATAGAAAAAATATGCATTTGTTGGTAAAAGGTGTGAAAGAAGAGCAAGGTGATGGTAAAAGGGGAAATGCATTTGTTGGTGATAGTTTTTATGAGAATATCTATATAACATATTAATTAGTAGTAGATGATGTTTACTTTTCGTCATAGAAAAAATAAATTTATTTTTTACTTGGTATTTTTGTAAGATAATTCAATGAAAATATATAAAAAATTGTAATATATTCGAAGAGTGATTTTTGTTTAATATTATTAAATTAATAAAACATCAAGAGATCTTTAAAACAAAAAGGAGTTGATAACATTTTGTTTTATCAAAATATCTTGTATTGACATTCTTTTAACACATTGCAGAGTAATTATATATTTTTTTAAGATGAAACAATTTGATTATTTCTCAATATAAGAGAATCAACATTTTTACTATTTTTTAATATATTTATTATTTACTTTTATTTAATACATTCTATATTATGTTTATATGGATTTTAAATAGATTTTTGAATTATTTCCTATTGAAATGTTGATAGATAGATATATATCTATACTAATATATAAAATCAAAACATTAAAAAAGGATAATTAGGTAATTAAATAAATATAAGTTTTATATCTCAACTTGTCTTTTACTATATCCCATGGTTTTATGTTTGACTTCGTAACATATAGATTGCAAATAATTTTGCAATAATTGAATGCAAAACATGATTATAAAAAAGATCAAGAGGTTATATATGATTATTTTATGTTATTTTTTAAACGGAGAACATATGATATTATTTGCAATACTTAAAAACTAAAAACCAATACTCAAAAACTAAAAAAACTTCACCTCTTGATGTCTTAGTCATCCCCTCTGAAGATTATCAAAGATACATTTTTAATCAAAAAACTTGTCAAGAAAATGACACTTTTGAAGAAGTTCAAAACATAATAAAATCAAAAGGTCAAACTTATTCTTTCTCATATGCTAATTCTTTTGTAAGAAACTATAGCATGTAAAAACTATACACTCAATTTCAAATATTAAATGCATCTTGATGCCTTAATCCCTATGTGAAGATTATCACATGTTCACCTTTGACAAAACGTTTTCAATTTATGAGGATCACTCTTTTGAAGAGGTGTCAAAATATAATTGAATCAAAGATTATAGACTTATTCTATTTTTTCTCACAAGCTAACTATTTTGTAAGAATTTTATCTATGCTACTGAAGTTATTTTGGGTTTTCCTATTTCATATTTTGTAACTTCTAATTTTATTTTATAACTTCTACTTTCATCTTTATATATACTTATACTAATAAACATTTACTTCATATTTTATAACTTCTAATTTCATCTTTATAACTACTAATTTCATCTTGGAGGAAATATAGCAATAAAATTTGATATCAAAATGGCTTTTGATACTCTTGAGTGGAGCTTCCATCTGCAAACTCTTCAAGCTTTTGGTTTAAACCAGACATTCATTAATTGGATATCTTTAATTCCTCACTCTGCCAAGCTCTCAATAAATGTGAATGGTAGCAATGTTGGTTTTTTCAATTGTTGCAGGGGGGTGAGACAAGGTGATCCTTTATCTCTAAAATCTTTTTCTTAGTAGAGGAGGTGCGTAGCAGAGGAATCACTAAACTAGTCATGTAAAATAAGTTGTCAACCATCACTGGTCCTAACAACTTGTACTCTCCTAGTCATGTTTTGTTTGCTGATGACATCATGCTCTTTTGTAAAGGTACTAAAAGAAATCTCAATTGCCTCAAGAAGCTTGTGATGGATTATGTAGTGGCTTCTGGTTAACAAGTCAATGTCAACGAAAGCAGGTTCTATACTAGCATTACCAATCACAGAAGAATTGCCACTATCTCCTATACTCTTGGTTTTGTGCAAGTGAACTTCCTTTCAACTATCTTGGTATTCCTATATTCAAAGGCATGCCTAAAAAGATTCATTTGTAGCCTATAGCTGATAAGATTATCAACAAAATGTCTTATTGGAAAAGTGCATCCTTATCCTTAATGGGCAGAGTTCAGCTAGTGAGATCCATTATACAAAGCATGCTTGCGTACAACTTTCATCTCTACAAATGGCCTTCAAGCTTATTATCTCAAGTGGACAAATGTGTTAGGAATTTCATCTGGTCGGGAGACATAGGTGTCAAAAAGCTTGTAACAGTTTCTTGGCATCGGGGTTGCTCTCAATTGGATGAAGGAGGTCTTGGAATCAAATCAACCAAATGCTTAAACAATGCTGCTCTATTGAAGCTAACCTGGGATTTAAAGACTTCCAATCTGGAATGGGTAGATTTCTTCAGACTCAAGTTCAATTGTAAAAGCTATAATACTCCTAAGTACTCTAAATCATCCATCTGTCCAGGAATTAGAGAAAACTAGTTACAAGCTAACCTCAATTCTATTTGGCTTGATGGTGATGGTCTGAATGTGAATTTTTGGAGAGACAATTGGCTTGGTGAACCTCTGGTTGACACTTTAAAAATTCCTATGAGCATTCAGGCTAATCTTCAGGGCTCCATTGCTAACTTTTCCCTGAACTCCAATACAATAATACCATGGGAGTTGAATAGAAAATTCTCCTCTCTTTCTCATAACTTGGCCTGCTATAAGAGACATGGTGGTCATGATAAATTGATTTGGATGCCATCCATTGATGGTTCTATGACATCTAAAAACTCTTCTGCTTTTGTGCACAAGGTTGGGGAAAAGCTTTCCTGGTGTAAAAATATTTGGTCCACATCCATTCCTTCATCAAAATCTTTCATAGTTTGGAGGTTGTTTCATAGGAAAATGCCAACTGATGATCATAAAAAGAGGTTGTATGCTAGCCTCACGATGCAATTTCTGCAAGAGTAATGCTGAAATAGAATATCACCTATTCTTGCAATGTTGAGTTGCAAAAATGATTTGGAATTGGATCACTACCTCCTTCTCAATCCAGATCAACACTTCCTCTATTAATTCAATTATTAAGGATTGTGCTGCTATTCAAGGAAGTCATCTTAGAGAGGTGAGTTTAGCTTGTGTAGTTCACATCATTAATACAATCTGGTACTGTAGAAACCAGAATAGATTCGAAGACAGGATAATAACTACAAGGCAAGCAATCTCAAAAATTAAAAGGGAGACATCCTTCTCTGGTTCTTATGCCTCTACTGGAATGGCCTCAGGTGGGTTAATTGAATTCCAAACTCTCAGGTTCTTCAGTATTCCTCTTAAGCTTAGAAAGGCTCCTAGATTCATTGAAGTGATATGGAAACCTCCTCAATAGAACTGGATAAAAGTCAATACTGATGGAGCAGCCCATGGTCATCCTAGTCCAGCTGGTGGAGGAGGTATCTTTAGAGACTCAACAACTGGTTTCACCTATGCCTTTGCTAATTTTTTAAACGTGCAAAATTCTATATATTCTGAACTTCATTCAACAATCCATACGATGGACATAGCTTTTCAAAAGGGGTGGACAAACCTTTGCTTGAATGTGACTCTATGCTTGTCTTACATATCTTCAGTGGCAAATCTAATGAACTTCAACATAACTCATATTTAGAGAAGGGAATGGATGCGCGGACAAACTGGTCTCTTTTGGAATCACCTCTCAAAGCAACTCAACTTGGATCATTATTCCTTCTTTCATCTTAGAAGAGTTTACTAGGAATAGGCATGATCTTCCGAATTATACATTTCGGAACTTGTAATTTGCTTATTGCCTCCTTCTTGTAATACTTTTTCATCAATAAATTTCGGTGCTCTGCACATGCTTTAAAAAAAATATTGTTATACTAATAAACATTTATTTCATATTTTATAACTTCTAATTTTATTATGTTTATATAAATTATGACCATATCAATATCAATTAATATTTCTTACTTAAACTGCCAGAGCAACTTTTAAACCCCTCTCCCATTCACATGTTAAATGTTGTTGCAATTTTTTCATGTAAATTGTTGTTGTGTGTTGCGTCAGAAGCTCAATTATTTACATGCTTCTTAAAAAAAAACAAAAAAACCTAACAAACGAAAGCTGTTTTTACAGTTATTAATGTAAGTGGTTAAATGATTTTTTAAATGTTCAATTTTTTTTAAAAGTTATTGTTATTATAACATTCAAAATAGATAACAATTGTTACCACTAAACAGAAGATAAAATTGAAGATAAAAACTAACATTCAAACACCCGTTGAAAGCATTCAAAATATAAGCTTACTGGGTGTGGTGCACTATTTATAGTCAATGTATTTCATAAACATATTGACTATGGTGCACTATTATGGTTATAGTCATTATGAAAAGGAGATTACACTATATTGTGAACATAAAATATGATTCATTAATTTGTGGTTACTTTTTTGGTTCACTAGATCCGTGCTCTCTTTTTCTCTAAACCAAATCCCTCAAAAAACAAAATTATTATTTCTAGTTTCCTCTCCCAATCTCTTTTCTCACTTTCATGTTACACTTATTTATGGGTTTCTCCATTTTGTCATTCTGAAGGTGCATGTTAGTTAATTTTTATGTATATGCTACTATTTGACTATTAAACTATGTAACTTTACACTTCTATATGAGACTTAATTTTTATGTCCATCACAACTTCAATTTGTGGATTAAAGGATTAAACAAAATTGGTATTTGTTGGCTAAAAGGTTCAATCATATATAACCTCGTTTTCATATAACTGTTGAGAATGACTTTGTAGTAATGAAAAAGTAAACTAATGAAGTTGGTCCAAAATTGTATTGTATGGGATAACTTCATTTTTCTAGCATAATAATAAGGTCAAAACTCAGTTGGTGAATAACTTAATTTTTCTAGCATAAATAGAGAATATTGTTTTTAAATTATATAAAAATAGAATTGGTTAAAGTGTTTTAAAATCCTTTGCTTTGATTTTACTCTCTGTTATAAGCTAGAGTCTACTAAGTACAAACATGGCTGAAACCAACCCAAAATCAACACATTACAAGGCCTATATTCATATCAAAATATAATGAGGTACAATGATATGTTAGAAATTCATATAACTTGGCCAAAATACTTATTCTTTTTTAGATAAATGCTTTTGGTTAAGATACAAAACAACATAGTAAGGCTAAATATAAAACTGCTTCAATAAAATATGGATGTAGTATGCATGATATGGGAGGTGCATGGCTTGAGAGGTGATCCAATGAGCTCCACAACTTCATGAGAATCCCATAATTTAAGTCCTTTGCTACCTTCAGTTCTTGAAGTGTTGGCGATTCTTGAGAAACTGCAACTAATCCATAATTTATCAAAACTTCATCAAGTACATCATCCATCTTCTGAGGTATCAAAACTTCACTATACTCTTTTTAGCTACTAAAAAAGTTAACTCAGATGAAATTTTCATCCCTACTGAAAACATCTAGGATGTCTTTCTGGATTTCTTACCTTCATTATCTCTAAGAAGTAGACCATGTATTAAGAAAATTTAATATCAAGATCTAGCAAGCGGATTAAAGGACTAATTAATACGTATTTACATGTTTAATTAATAGGTTTTAGGAAACTAGGAATGGTGTAGGGTTCAAGATGCGGATCAACAATGTTGGGAAGTTGAACTTTATTTTCATGGGGATTAACTTTGAGCATTGGAGCTGAAGTTATGCCCAGGGATCAGATACATGAAACAAAGCAAGTATCATAAAAGATGAATGAATTTCGTTTGATGGTTGTGTTACAAACGATTTTTTTTAAGCAAGCTGCAAGAGCACCAAAATTTATAGATGAAGAGAATTACAAGACGAAGGCAATAAGCATGTTACAAGTTCCAGAATCTATAATTCGGGAGATCATGCCTATTCCTAGAAAACTCCTCTATTATGAATGTAGGAGTAGAGTTCCAAATGGAGTTAGTTTGGGAGGAGATACCAAATGATGCCAGTTTGTCGGCACAAGTGTTACCTTCTCTAAATATGTAAGAAATTTTGAAGTTCATTTTAGAAATCTGGGGTTTACATATTTGCCAATCATTGGATAGCTTCCAAGGCGCATTAGAATTACCACTGAAAATATCTAGAACAAGCATAGAGTCACTCTCAAGCCAAAGGTTTAGCCAATCCTTTCTAAAAGCTATGTCCACCATGTGCATTGCTGAATGAAGTTCAGCACAGATAGCATGTTGCACGTTGAGAAAGTTGGCAAAAGCATAGATGAAACCAGCTTTAGAATCACGAAAAATCCCTCCCCCCCCAGCTGGACCAGGATGACCATGGGCAGCTCCATCAGTATTAACTTTTATCCAGTTCTAATGAGGAGGCTTCCATAGAACTTCAATGAATGTGGGAGCTTTATTAAGCTTGAGAGGAATATTGAAGAACTTTAGAGTTTGTAATTCTTGAAGGCCTCCTGAAGCCACTGGTGTAGAAGGATAAGAGCCTGAGTAAGAGGTCTCCCTTTTGATTCTTGAGATTGCTTGGCTTGTAGATATCAGTTTGTCATCAAATCTATTTTGGTTCCTGCAGAACCAGATTGTATTGATGCTATGGACAGCACAAGCTAAACTCACCTCTCTAAATTGACTCCCTTTAATAGCAACACAATCCTTAATGAGAGATTGAATAGATGAAGAGTTGATTTGGATTGAGAAAGTGGCAGAAAACCAATTCCAAATACCTTTTGCAGTAGAGCAGTTGAAAAATAGGTGGTCTTCTGTTTCAACATTGCAGTTGCACAAGTTGCATTTAGAGGCTAACATACAACCTCTTTTTTGGAGATGATCATCTGTTGGCATTTTCCTATGGAACAATCTCCAAATTGTGAATGATTTAGAAGGAGGAATTGAGGAGGACCAAATATGCTTACACCAGGAAAGCCTTTCTCCAACTTTGTGCACAAACTCAAAAGAATCTCTGGAAGTCATAGAACCATCCATAGTAGGCATCCAAACCAATTTGTCCTGGCCATCATGTCTCTTGTAAGCAACTATACCATTGGAAAGAGAAGAGAAATTTCTATTTAACTCCCCTAGTATGATAGTTTTAGAATCCACCGTGTAGTTTGCAATGGAGCCCTGAAGATTATCATGAATGCCCCTAGGAATGTTTAAAGTGTCAACAAGAGGCTCACCAAGCCAATTGTCTCTCCAAAAATTGACACTAAGGCCATCATCAACTAGCCAAATGGAATTTAGGTTGGCTTGAAGCCAATTTTCTCGAATATTAGGCCAAATAGAGGATTTAGAGTACTTAGCAGTGATATAGCTTTTGCAATTGAAATTTAATCTGAAGAAGATTGCCCATTCCACATTGGAAGTCCTGAGATCCCAGGTTAGCTCAAACAGAGCAGCCTTGTTTAAGCATTTGAATGATTTGATTCCAAGACCACCCTCATCCATGTAGGAACAAACCTTGTGCCAAGCAACTGTCACAAGCTTTTTGACACCAATGTCACCAGACCAGATGAAGTTCCTGACACAATTGTCAACCTGAGATAATAAGCTAGAAGGCCATTTGTAGACCTGAAAGTTGAAGGCAAGCATGCTTTGAATGATGGATCTCACACGCTCAACTCTGCCCATTAAGGATAGAGATGTACCTTTCCAATTTGACAGCTTGTTAATAATTCTATCAGCTATAGGCTGCAAATGAATCTTTTTGAGCTTGCCTTTGAATAGAGGAATACCAAGATAGATGAAGGGGATATTGCCTTGCACAAAACCAAGAGTAGTTGAGATTGAAGCAATTCTTCTATGATTTGTAATGCTGGTATAGAATATGCTTTTGCTGACATTGATTTGTTGGCCAGAAGCCATGGCATAATCCATCACAAGCTTCTTGAGACAAGTAAGGTTCCTTTTAGTACCTTTACAGAAGATCAAGATGTCATCAGCAAAAAGAACATGACTAGGAGAGTGCAAGTTCTTAGGACCAGTGATGGTAGAAAGCTTATTATCCATGACTAACTTAGTAATACCTCTACTTAGCACCTCCTCAGCTAAGCAGAAGAGAATTGGGGTTAAAACCAAAAGCTTGCATAGTGTGGAGGAGGAAGTTCCACTCAAGAGTGTCAAAAGCCTTTTTTATGTCAAGCTTGATAGCTAAGTTGCCTCCAAAAGTCTTGTGATCTAACATGTTAACAGCTTCAGAGGCAATGCAAATACAGTCTTTAATGCTTTTTGACTTTTATAAAACCTCTTTGAGAGGAAGAGATGATCTTAGGAGCCACAACAGAAAGTCTAGAAGCTAAAACTTTGGTAATGATTTTGAATTGAAATTGGCCAGAGAAATTGGCCTGAAGTTTTCAATTCTCTCAGCACCCTGCATCTTAGGAATGAGGATCACATTGCTGGAATTCAAGTTAGGCATCAACTAGTTTTGTTGGAAGAATTGCCTCACTGACTTGCAAACATCCAGGCTGATGATATCCCAAAAATTTGTGTAAAAAGACCCACCACAACCATCAGGACCAGGGGCACTGTCCTCATTCATGTCAAAAACAACAGTTTTTATTTCCACATCAGTAGGAATAGATGAGATCATCAGGTTGTCAACCTCATTAACAGGAGAAGGGATAACCTCCTGAATCAAATTGTTAGAGGTCACAAAATTAGGAGAAGCAAAGAGGTTAGTGTAATAATCAAGAACATCAGAGGCTATAGCATCATGATCAGTGAGAAGCTCATCTCCAAACTCAATCAGAGACATGGCTTTTGTAACATGCTTGATTTTAGCCATTTTATGAAAGTAGGCAGTGTTTCTGTCCCCATAGTTGTGCCAGTTAATTCTTGCCTTTTCCTTCTAGAATATCTCCTCAATGACCAAAGCTTTTAGAAGCTCAGATTGAGCCAAGTCCTCTTGGTGGTAAAGATCAGTAGAAGGATCAGAGTCCCTTATGCAGTTTTGAATGTGCTCAACATTGTTCTTAGCCAAAATAACCTTTTGATGTATGTTACCGAACACAGTTTTGTTCCAATATTTGAGCTCTTGCTTGAGGATTGTGAGCTTCTGAGCAAGGATGTACATAGGGCAACCAAAGACTCTAGTGTGGCAAGAGTGGCTCACCAATCTTTTGTAGTCCTCATTTTGTAACCACATTTTATGGAATCTAAAAGAAGAAGGCCTAAAAGAGTTGACATTCGAAAGGTTTAGCAGCAGAGGGTGATGGTCAGAGGCCAATCTAGGCAGAGAGCAACAAGACACTTGGCTCAAATTATTGATCCAATCTTCATTGCATATAGCTATATCTAATCTTCTCTCTATGTTAGTTGCCCCTAACCTTCTATTTGTCCAAGTGAAATTGGCACCACTAGTGGGAATGTTGATTAGCAAATTCTCATCAAAGAAGCTTTTGAACTCATTACAAGAAGTTCTATTAGGAAGAGAGGGACCTCTACATTCATAAGCTCCCATTACTGCATTGAAGTCTCCAATAAGACATCAAGGGCCCTGTTGATTAACCATATCCTCATGAAGATTAGACCACAGTCTTCTTCTAACTACATAATTGGTATTAGCGTAAACCACACCCAGGAAATATAACATGTTGTCCTTCATCACAGAAACAGAAAATTGCTAGGTGGAAGCCCTGATAACTGTAGGATCCATATCCAATCTGCAAAGACCCCAAAGAGAAGGACTTAACCCATGCCTCTCATTAGTAGCAAAGACCTTAAGATTGATAGAATTCCAAAAGGATAAATCAACCACATCAATGTGGATTATTGGTTCAACAAGAAAAACCTAGTCTGGTTTATTAGTAGTGCAAATGTTTTTCAAAACAAGTCTAGTTTTGGGATTGCCAAAACCCCTGCAATTCCAGTACAAAACTATCATTGATTAGTTGTCAATGAACCACCCTTCGGGTATAATGAATTTTTTCAGCATTGCTTCTCCTTTTCAGTTTCTTTTTCTTAGACTTGCTAAGAACAATTGTGAAGGTCTCCTCCTCTGAGCATTCATCATCATTAGCCCAAAGTTTACCAATTATTCTCATATCATTGGCTACAACAGGATTAGTTATTTCTGCCGTTTCCTGAATTATTGCATTGTCACTATGATTTATCTCATTCTCCTCAACTGAAGCAGGGATTCCTTCACTAGACCCTGGTGAATCAGTTATTTGGTTTTGTAGTTTTGGGTGATTCAGGTCTCACCATATCCAACAGGTTGTCATTCCTTTCAACCTCCAAGTCAATGACTAAATCACTGATTTTGATTTCCATCTCACCTTTATCCATGTGAGGCGTATCATGTTTCTTTTCTATTTCCTCAGTAGGTGGTTTTCTCCCCCTCTACTTCCCTGTGTCATCAGCTTTGGCATTGTTGTTCTTTCTAGACTGAAATTCAGTATGACCAATAGCTTGACATTGATGACAAAAAGCTGGAAGATTCTTATACTCAATTTCCACAAAGAAGGCAAAGTTGTCTCTTTCTACCAATATTTGATAAGGGAGATTGCTTTTTAGATTGAGCTCCACTAACACCTTTGCAAAATGCCCAAATGTCCTGTTGTGGGTTGCTTCATCCAGGGATATTGGAGTTCCTATCCCTCCTGCTATGGAAAACAAAATCCTTGGATTCCAATACTCCTGGGGGAGGTTATGAATCTTCACCCAACATTGCGTGTGAGATAGTTTTTGGAATGCAGGATTAAAGTCAGGGGTCCAGGGGAACATTCTCAGGAACCCCGATTTCAAGTTCCAAGAGCCAATAGCACAAATCACGCGCATGTCTTCCAAAGAAGCAAAGGAGAACTCATAGAACCCTTTTCCCAGTGAAATCATAGACCATTTGCTAATCATATTCCATAATGTCACCAGTTTAGATCTCAGATCTTTAAACTTAAGAGGAGTGTCTCCTTTGGACATTATCAACATGCCATGGAGGTGAGTCTTGCATCTCTGAATACCTTCCTGATAATCTCCTTCGGGGATTTTGATGGCAATAGAGTCTCCTTTGATACATGGTTGAGGTAACTGTGATGTTGAAAAATCACAAGTATTCCTTAGAGCTTGAACAAAAGATTTTTTTGGAGGTCATGGTGTTACCTTTTCTGGATCCACGAATCTTGGAATCAGATTTGAGTCTAGAAGAAAGTGCCATGGAATAACTGATGCCATGATGAAGAGATGAAGAAGATAAAGTCAACCTAGGATTTCAGATTTTTTATATATATAGGAAAAAAAGTATTGAACTCAAACAATTATGAGTTTTATATATTGTCACTGTATCACCTATCAATTATGTTTCAACATTACATATTTTATTCAGTAATGTATAAAGAAAGCATTAAATATTTTCTAAAATTTTAATATATAGATTCATTGTATTTCATTTTCATCCTAAAAATTAAAATATATAAGTAAGATGTAGTATATAAATAATACAAATAAATGTGATTGATGTACTAACTAATTGTCTTACTTATTATAAATCAAGGAGAAATAAAATAATGTGAATTTCATTCATGCAGAGAATAGAATTGAGTGGATCCTATGAATTTAGTTTCATGATTGTGTTTAAGGATAACAAATAGATGAATTTGTATTTGGATGCTAATGGAATAATGAAAAATCATTGATTAATCTATATCAATATATTTAAACTATATTTTTAGTTATCAAATCTATTCATATCCAAACTTAATGACTCTGTTTTCATGGATTTAAATGGATAGATATTCAATCCATTTAATTATTTATTGGAACTAAAATTACTATTGAAGAAAATCGTTATTTTAAAAACTGCTACCTCGACAAAATATTTTTTAAAACCACCTTTTAAAAAAACTTTTAAAATCATTTAAAAAATAAAAACACTTTAAAATCAATTTGTTAACAAAATGATTTTTTGAACATTTATAAAAAAATATTTTTTCCAATATTTTACAAACATTTCATGTTTAAGGTTCTAAGTATAAAGTTTTTAATAAACACTTACAGAACACAATATCTATGCACTATCATGTAAAGATTTCTACATAATTATTACATCATTCACCATTCATTTAGATTATTTCTTTTGAAGAATTAATGATGATTAAATATATAGGATGATGTCATGACATTGTATAAAACTCATACATTGTCCATGCATACATTATTTTCTCATACTCATATATGTTATATACTTAAGAATAAAATTTTAGTTTTAATTTTGTACACATGTCTTATAATTGATATCAATCTAATAAAATATTAAAAGTGAAAGTGAGAATCATGAATGACTTTTTTTTGCATTTAGTTTTCTTAAATATCAAATGAAATTGAAAAGCAAAGAAGATCATTTTTAATTTTTTTGCTTTATGGATGGATTGGGTATCTATCAAAATTGATATATCCATGTATATCAATCGGATATAATGGATGAAATTGAATTCATCCACTATCAACAATATTCGTTGGATGATATCCATTTAAATTCCTTAGGTCTAATAGATGGATTATGGATAATTTTGTCATCTCTAGTTGCGTTAGAAACAATAGTTATATAGGAAAAAATTATTGCAATCAGAGTTTTATATATAATCATTGTATCATCGATATTTTAAGTTTTACCATCATTAACTCTTCACAAAAAGTACCACAAATGAATGATAATTGATGTACTAACTATATATAAATCTTTATATGATAATGCATAGATATTTCACTATAGTTATATATACTCCTAATTAACTCTCTTACTTATTAGAAATCAAGGAGAAAGAAAATAATTTGAATTTCATGCATTCAAGGAATAAAATTGAATGGGTTCAATGAGTTGAATTGCACATATATTAATCAACTTATTAAATAGAAAATACAGGAGACTTAATTTTATCTATCTACTCAACTACTAATGAACAAATTTATTTTGCACATCTTTTAATCCTACAAAAAGTAAAATATATTTCAACATTACTTATTTTATTAACTAATGAATAAAGAAAGCACTAAATATTTTTTTTAAATTTAATAGATTCATTGTATTGAATTTTCATCCTAAAAAATAATATATATAAGTCAGATGAAGTATATATTTTTCATTTGGTAATAGAAGAATTATTTGGAAGCTAATTAAAAGGAATAAAATAATTTTAATACATTCCTTATTTTTAGTTGATGTTAGAAGAGCAATTTGGAATGTATTCAATGAAAAATATAAATATATTTAAAATACATTCAATAGATTTATTTTAATAATCAATATCATAATTTTTTAAGTAATTATACTTCTTTAATTTAGTAATGAATAAAGAAAGCACTAAATATTTTTAAATTTTTTAATAGATTCATTATATTGAATTTTCATCCTAAAAAATAATATATATAAGTCAGATGAAGTATATATTTTTTTCATTTGGTAATAGAAGAATTATTTGGTAGCTAATTAAAAGGAATAAAATAATTTTAATACATTCCTTATTTTCATTTGATGTTAGAAGAGCAATTTGGAATGTATTCATTGAAAAATAAATATATTTAAATTACATCTAATAGATTTATTCTATTAATCGATATCATAATTATTTTAATATAAACAACTATCACATGCACGAGACTCTCATCTAATCGGGGCAGAGAAGGTTAAGAGAAGGTTAGGTATTCAAGCCTTACTCTAACAAGTGAATTTTTGAAATTTAAACTAATAACCTACATGTTACAATACCAACAACCTTCCTATTGCATAAAGATTCACCAACTAATAGTACTTTTTATATGTTGATACTAAAAAGAATAAAACATCAAATAAAATCTCTATTGACAATATATGTTGTATATTATTTGTTTAAATACATTCAATATTATTTTTATATGATTTCTTGAATATAAATAATTTCATTATTTTATTTAATATAAGTTAATGAATAATCTGCTACACGTGTGTAAATATCAATAAGAGTGATAGAAAAAAATGCATTTTTTGGGAAAGGTGTGAAAGAAGAGCAAGGTGATGGTAAAGGGGGAAATGCATTTGTTGGTGATAGTTTTTATGAGAATATATATATATAACATCTTAATTAGTAATAAATTATGTTTACTTTTCGTTATACAAAAAATAAATTTATTTTTTACTTGGTATTTTTATAAAATAATTAAATGAAAATATATAAAAATTGTAATATATTCGTAGAGTGATTTTTGTTTAATATTATTAAATTAAAAAAATATCAAAGGATCTTTAAAACAAAATGTAGTTGATAACATTTTATTTTATCAAAATATATTTTATTGACATTCGTTTAACACATTGACATTCGTTTTATCAAAGAGTAACTAAGGGGCAAGATTCCTTAGTTACTAACAAGAAGGAACCCAAAATAACTTGGATACCCGAAAGAGACAAGTAAATTGTGTTTGCAGGTGTGCCAAAGGACATTTGAGCATCAAGTGATAAATCAACAAAAGATATTCTAGGCACAAGGTTGGTGAGTATATTAAGGCAATGAAGAAAAAACGTTATTGAGAAAGGTTGTTAAACGAGCTTTTGTATTATGCTACCTACCAGGAGTACTTCTCTAAGTAATAAAGGGGGAGAAGATAAAGGGAAGTACGATGAAAGGGGGAGCAACACACTTTGAATGTCAAATATACAACTTTGATCATATCATCAAACCTTTCATCAAACAAGTGGCAATCTTGACCTATCACCCAAGGGTAAGCAAGGTAATTAACAAGGTTACAAAATTATTTCTTATTAAGTTCAAAACTGTTCTTAAAACTATCAACTGATTAAATGAGTTCCAGTAGCTAAAGCTTTCTGAAATAAATCATTTTGATCGATTAAATATTGTGATAATCGATTACCTGAGCTCAAATGTTTTTTTGAAATTTAATTCTTGTTGCTTTGTGGCTTACGTCTATATTTTTTGAGTCAAGTACATTTCATGGTTATGGTTGTACCATCTTTTAGTATTTTGTAACTATGTTGAACCTTGCTAATTATATTAAATAGAATTTTTTTTTGCGTGAATCTTGAACATGTCTTGATTGTGTATTATATTTGAATGATTGAAATATGCTTTAAAATGAAAATTGCCTAACAAGTGCTAACAAGTGGTGATAATGATACCTAACAAGTGGTATCATCTAACAAGTGGCATACATATATGTTTAATCATTCCATGTCTAAACTGTTTACATAATGGATATGTCATGCAAACTCAGTCTTAGAGTCAAAGATCAATGCCTACATAATGGATATGTCATGCAATATCTATCTAAAGAGTCAAAAATCAATGCGTTTGTTTAAGCTTCTCAAACTGGTTATTGCCTATGCTAATAATTACAGTTTTTCAAAATATATTGCTATATCTCTTCTTACTTTTGACTAGAATTGAATATTCGTATCTTTTTTATAATGTCAAAAGGGGGAGAAAGGTTGCTTGTTGTGTTTGATGTTATTTGCAGGGGGAGAAAGGTTGTCATAATAGCTTCCACATTATCAATCGTTGCTGACCTAAGGGGGAGAGAAAAGTGCTTTCAACTTTGAAGTCACAACCATTATGCAAATGTACAACATCATCAAGCTAACTCATCAAATGTAATGTACTATTTGATGTGTTGTTTGTCATCATCAAAAAGGGGGAGATTGAGAGTGAAAATGTCAATGATTGCATTAGCAACGTTTGCCTATGTTTTGATGAAGACAATGAGTTAATTAAAGCTTGAAGATGGCTCAACAATCAACATGATGAGGGCTCAAGTGGTGTCTTATTAGACGTATGTTATAATTCTTTATTATCTTTTTATAAGTCTAAGATGATTGCCATAGATATTGAGTCTAGGTTAGGTAAACCTAGGTATGAGTCTCACAAGACTTAATAAAGTAATTAATTCACTAAAATGAGACATCATCTACAATATATGATAATTAGGTTCATGCATTTTATACATTGATTTTATGCATTAAAGGTATTATATTTTGGAAATCATGTATTGCATGAGCATATAACATATAAGTAGTTTACCATTTAATCATGTATTA
>NC_032024.1:4848946-4850530 GCF_001865875.1 Lupinus angustifolius
CATGTACATTCATATTAGACTAGGAAGTCTTGTGAGTTCTTGCTTAGGTTTTAGTCTTTGATCTTTATTGTAATATCCGAGTATTAAGTATTCTTTCATAACTCAAAGTATTATTATTCAAGGATTGGGAAAATCCTAGCTGCGGTTAGGTAAGGTGTTCTTCATAGAAAGACTTGGAGGTCTTGGGATAAAGAGCGATACCTTGGCTGGGGCCGAATCGCGTAAGAAAGATTTTTTTGGGAGGCGGTTTTGGGAAAGGTCAAACCAAGGGTGACAAAGTTTTTTGGGTTCTAAGAAGGGAGCGTTCAAGTTTTGTATTTGGAAGCGTGTATGTAACGTACATTGTGTTCTATAGTGAAGAAGGAAAATCTCCCAAATCAGAGGGGAGGACTAGATGTAGTTTTGCAGTGGATAGCAAAACACACCAGGATAAAATCCCTGTACAATCTTTTCTATCCATTTCTCTTTTATATTTCAAGATGTTTTAATGCGTGTTTGGAGCTAATATTTTTCATACTTGTTCCTTGTTATATTCTTGTTAATCTTGCACAAAAGTATCTGTTGTATATCTATTTGTGTGTTTGTTAATAACTGTGCAAGTTGTTGTTCTGATCATTCTGTTTCTGTTACTGGTTAATCGATTATGAATAGTGCTTAATCGATTAAATGGACATTTTTTAGCAAGTGTGTAAAACCCAAAAAGTGAAACTTGAGCTCCGCCACACCTATTCAACCCCCCCCCCCTTCTAGGTGTATTCCGCCACTCGATACCTCACAAGTGGTATCAGAGCTAGTACGATGTGCTAGCTCAACTGAATCCGCGTGATCCTAAGGGAATTTAAATAGGTTACACGAACCCCTTTGGCGATGATGGCGCATCCATTAACCGCCCTCCCGTATTCAGTGGCAAAGGGTATGCCTATTGGAAGGTTCGCATGAGAATCTATATCGAGGCAATAGACATGGACATTTGGGATTCCGTTGTCAATGTTCCATACATTCCACTTCATATGGTGGATGGCGAGTTTAAAGAAAATCCTAAAGGCTTATGGATGGATATTGAGAAAAGAAAGGTCCAACATGACCTTAAGGCTAAGAATATTATTACTTCGGCCTTATCTTATGACGAGTTCTTTAGAGTCTCGTAGTGCCTTATGCAAAAGAAATGTGGGATACTTTATAAGTTACACACGAAGGCACGAGTGAAGTTAAGCGCGCTAGACTAAATGCGCTTACGCATGAGTATGAGTTATTTCGCATGCTTCATAATGAATTTATATGTAATATTCAAAAAATACTCATGTTGTAAATAATTTGGTCGCCCTTGATAAAACTTTTACTAATACTGATTTGTCTAATAAAGTTTTGCGTTGTCTTGATAGGAAATGACAACCAAAGGTAGCCGCAATAATGGATTCAAAGAACTTAGACAACATGCCATTAGCTACTCTGTTTGGGAAACTCCAAGAACACGAAATGGGGTTAGAGCGTTTGACTTTGAATGAAGATTTAGACAAGAACAAAATCACACTCAAAGCTGCAAGATTTCAAGAAGATCAAGAAAGTGAGGATTCTTGTTCAGAT
>NC_032024.1:4850630-4850937 GCF_001865875.1 Lupinus angustifolius
AGCCAAGAACTCAACCAAGAAAAGCAAGATTTCTAAAGAAGGCTTCACTAGCTATAAGTGTGGAAAATCGGGCCACATGATGCATCAATGCCCAAACCACCTCAAGAAATTTGATAACAAGAAGAGCAACTCTTGAATGTCCAAATCAAAAGAAGCATACATTGTTTGGAACGATTCCGAGAAAGATTTGACTTCAAGCTCATCCGATGAGGAGATAAATTCAAAGGTATGCCTTATAGCACAAGTGCATGAGGAGTGCACATCTAATGATGAAGATGATTCTATTGAGGTAAATTCCTATACTTCA
>NC_032024.1:4851037-4860857 GCF_001865875.1 Lupinus angustifolius
TGAGGAGTTAAAGAAAATTGTTAAAATAAATATAGATAGAAAAAGAGTTATCTCCTTGCATGAAAAGAAAATAATTGAAATGCAAAAGGAATTAGATGAACTTAAACTTGAAAATGAAACTCTTGATCTTATCTATGCATGTGCCTCGTGTGATTACTCTACTTCTAGATTATGTCAACCCTCTATATGTGATACTTGTGAAAAGTTAAATGCTGAAAATTCTGTTTTGAAACAAAAACTTTCAAAGCTCACATATAGTCAAGAAAACCTTAACACATTGCTTGCTAATACAAGAAACTTTGGTAACCGATATGGAATTGGATATAAACCTGAACCTAAGAAAAGACCATATAGAAATCCAGTAGATCATATGCACAAGAAGTCAAACAACAACATGCCTACTTGTTTATATTGTGGTACACATGGTTACACATGCACTACATGCTTTATTAGAAAATTTGGTGTGCCAAGTGGTAAATATGTTTGGATAAAGAAGGGGCAAGATCCCTTAATTACTAACAAGAAGGAACCCAAAATAACTTGGGTACCTAAAAGAGACAAGTAAATTGTCTTTGCAGGTGTGCCAAAGGACATTTGAGCGTGAAGGGAAAATTCAACAAAAGATGTTCTAAGCACAAGGTTGGTGAGTAGATCAAGGTCATTAATAAGAAAAGTTATTGAGAAAAGTTGTTAAATGAGCTTCCGTATTATACTACATACCAAGAGTACTTCTCTAAGTAATAAGGGGGAGAAGATAAAGGGAAGAACAATGAAAGGGGGAGCAACGCACTTTGAATACCAAATATACAACTTTGATCATACCATCAAACTTTTCATCAAACAAGTGGCATTCTTGACCTATCACCAAAGGGTAAGTAAGGTAATTAACAAGGTTAAAAAATTATTTCTTATTAAGCTCAAAATTGTTCTTAAAATTGATCACTTTCTGTCTTTAATCGATTAACTCTCAGTTCAATCGATTAAATGAGTTCTAGTAGCTAAAGCCTTCTAAAATGAATCATTTTAATCGATTAAATTTTGTGATAATCGATTACCTGGGCTCAAATTTTTTTTGAAAGTTAATTGTTGTTGATTTGTGGCTTACGTCTATATTTTTGAGTCAAGTACATCTCGTGGTTATGGTAAATAGAATTTGCTTTTGCGTGAATCTTGAACATGTCTTAATTGTGTATTATAATTGAATGATTGAAATATGCTTTAAAATGATAATTGCCTAACTAGTGCTAATAAGTGGTGATAATAGCATCTAACAAGTGGTACTAACAAGTGGCATACATATATGTTTAATCATTCTATGTCTAAACTGTTTACGTAATTGATATGTCATGCAAAATCTGTCTATAGAGTAAAAAATCAATGCATTTGTTTAAGCTTCTCAAACTGGTTATTTGCCTATGCTAATAATTACAGTTTTTTTAAAATAAATTGCTATATCTCTTCTTACTTTTGACTAGAATTGATAATTCATATCATTTTGATAATGTCAAAAGGGGGAGAAAGGTTGCTTGTTGTGTTTGATGTTATTTGCAGGAGGAGAAAGGTTGCTTACCTAAGGGGGAGCAAAGTGCTTCCAACCTTGAAGTCACAACCATTATGCAAATGTACAACATCATCAAGCTAACTCATCAAAGGCAACGTATGATTTGATGTGGTGTTTGTCATCATCAAAAAGGGACTTTCCTTTGGTACAAAGTCAAAGAAGTTTGATCTTCTCACCTTCTTATGTGCCTAGAACACTTTGAAAGTGCAAAGTGTCAAGGATTGCACTCGAAACGTTTACCTATATTTTGATGAAGACAAGAAATTAGTTAAAGCTTGAAGATGGCTCAAGAATCAACATGCTGAAGGCTCAAGTGGTGTCTTATTAGACTTAGGTCATAATTCTTTATTATCTTTTTAGAAGTCTAAGATGCTTGCCATAGATATTGAGTCTAGGTTAGATAAACCTAGGTGTGAGTCTCACAAGACTTAATAAAGTAATTAATCCACTAAAATAAGACATCATCTAGAAATATATACCAAATATATATAAACATTTACGCTTATAGTGCATATACATTTCACTCTAGTTATATATGTTCCTAATTAACTCTATTAGTTATTAGAAATGAATGAGCAAGAATGTAAATTTCATGCAATGAAAGAATATAGTTGAGTAATAAATTCAACGAGTTAAATTACAAAGAAATTAAGCAACATATTATATTGAAAATACAATAAACTCAAACTATCAATATATATTTCAACATTACATATTTTATTTAGTAATTTATAAAAAAAGCATTTAATATTTTCTAAACTTTTAATAGATTCATTGTATTTCATTTTCATCCTAAAAAATAAAATATATAAGTAAGATGTAGTATATAAATAATACAAATAAATGTGATTGATGTACTAACTAATTCTCTTACTTATTATAAATCAAGGAGAAATAAAATAATGCCAATTTCATTCTTGCACATAGTAGAATTGAATGGATCCTATGAATTTAGTTTCATGATTGTGTTTAAGGATAACAAAAAGATGAATTTGTATTTGGATGCTAATGGAAGAATAAAAATCATTGATTAATCTATATCAATATATTTAAACTATATTTTTAGTTATCAAATCTATTCATATCCAAACTTAATGGATGGATTCTAATCCATCCATGACTCTGTTTTCATGGATTTGAATGGATAGATATCCAATCCATTTAATTATTTATTGAAACTAAAAATACTATTTATGAAAATCGTTATTTTAAAAACTATTACCTCGACAAAATATTTTTTAAAACCACATTTTAAAAAAACTTTTAAAATCAATTTTTTTAACAAAATGTTTTTTTTTTGAACTTTTATAAAAAAATATTTTTTTCAAATATTTTACAAACATTTGATGTTTAAGGTTCTAAGTATAAAGTTTTTAATATACACTTATAGAATACAATATCTATGCACTATCATGTAAAGATTTCTACATAATTATTACATCATTCGCCATTCATTTAGATTATTTCTTTTGAAGAATTAATGATGATTAAATATATAGGATGATACCACGACATTGTATAAACCTCATACATTGTCCATACATACATTATTTTCTCATAATTATATATGTTATATACTTAAGAATAAAATTTTAGTTTTAATTTTGTACACATGTCTTATAATTGATATCAATCTAATAAAATATTAAAAGTGAAAGTGAGAATCATGAATAAATTTTTTTGCATTTAGTTTTCTTAAATATCAAATGAAATTGAAAAGCAAAGAAGATCATTTTTAATTTTTTTGCTTTATGGATGGATTGGGTATCTATCCAAATTGATATATCCATGTATATCAATCGGATATAATGGATGAATTTGAATTCATCCATTATCAACAATATTCATTGGATGATATCCATTTCAATTTATTAGGTCTAACAGATGGATTATAGATAATTTTGTCATCTCTAGTTGTGTTAGAAACAATAGTTATATAGGAAAATAATTATTGCAATCAGAGTTTTATATATTATCAATGTATCATCCATATTTTAAGTTTTATCATCATTAACTCTTAACAAAAAGTACTATAAATGAATGATAATTGATGTATTAACTATATATAAATCATTATACTGACAATACATAGATATTTCACTATAGTTATATATACTCCTAATTAACTCTCTTACTTATTAGAAATCAAGGAGAAAGAAAATAATTTGAATTTCATGCATTCAAGGAATAAAATTGAATGGGTTCAATGAGTTGAATTGCATAGATATTAATCAACTTATTAAATAGAAAATACAAGAGACTTAATTTTATCTATCTACTCAACTACTAATACACAAATTTATTTTGCACATCTTTTAATCCTACAAAAAGTAATTAGGTTTGAACTATTTAGTATCTCAATACAATATTAAACCAAAATATTAAAATATATTTCAACATTACTTATTTTATTAAGTAATGAATAAAGAAAGCACTAAATATTTTTTAAATGTTTAATAGATTCATTGTATTGAATTTTCATCCTAAACAATAATTTATATAAGTCAGATGAAGTATATTTTTTTTCATTTGGTAATAGAAGAATTATTAGGAAGCTAATTAAAAGGAATCAAATAATTTTAATACATTTCTTATCTTTATTTGATGTTAAAAGAGAAATTTGGAATGTATTCAATGAACAAAATAAATATATTTAAAATACATCCAATAGATTTACTTTATTAATCAATTTCATAATTTGTTTAAGTAATTATACTTATTTTATTTAGTAATGAATAAAGAAAGCACTAAATATTTTTTAAATTTTTAATAGATTCATTGTATTGAACTTTCAACCTAAAAAATAATATATATAAGTCAGATGAAATATATTTTTTTTCATTTTGTAATAGAAGAATTATTTGGAAGTTAATTAAAAGGAATAAAATAATTATAATACATTGCATTTGATGTTAGAAGAGCAATTTGGAATGTATTCAATGAAAAATAAATATACTTAAATTACATCCAATAGATTTATTCTATTAATCAATATCATAATTTTTTTAATATAAACAACTGTCACATACACGAGACTCTCATCTAATCGAGTTAGAGAAGGTTAGTTATTCAAGTCTTACTCTAACAAGTGAATTTTTGAAATTTAAACCAATAACTACATGTTACAAAACAAACAACCTTCCTATTGCATAAAGATTCACCAACTAATACTACTTTTTAGATGTTGATACTAAAAAGAATAAAACATGAAATAATTTTGATATTTACAATATATGTTGTATATTATTTGTTTAAATACATTCAATATTATTTTTATAAGATTTCTTGAATATAAATAATTTCATTATTTTATTTACTATAAGATAATGAATAATCTGCTACACGTGTGTAAATCAATAAGAATGATAGAAAAAAATGCATTTGTTGGTAAAAGGTGTGAAAGAAGAGAAAGGTTATGGTAAAAGGGGGAAATGCATTTGTTGGTGATAGTTTTTATGAGAATATATATATAACATCTTAATTAGTAATAGATGATGTTTACTTTTCGTCATAGAAAAAATAAATTTATTTTTTACTTGGTATTTTTGTAAGATAATTCAATGAAAATATATAAAAAATTGTAATATATTCGAAGAGTGATTTTTGTTTAATATAATTAAATTAAAAAAACATCAAGAGATCTTTAAAACAAAAAGTATCTGGTAACATTTTGTTTTATCAAAATATCTTGTATTGACATACTTTTAACACATTGCAGAGTAATTATTTTTTTTAAGATGAANATGAAACAATTTGATTATTTCTCAATATAAGAGAATGAACATTTTTACTGTGTTTTAATATATTTATTATTTACTTTTATTGAATACATTATATATTATGTTTATATGGATTTTAAATATGTTTGAATTTGTAACATATACATTTCAAATAATTTTGCAATAATTGAATGCAAAACATGATTATTAAAAAGATTAAGAGCTTATATATGATTATTTTATGTTATTTTTTAAACGGAGAACATATGATATTATTTGCAATACTTAAAAACTAAAAACACTTCACCTCTTGATGTCTTAGTCATCCTCTCTGAAGATTATCAAAGATACATTTTTAATCAAAACATTTCTTGTCAAGAAAATGACACTTTTGAAGATGTTCAAAACATAATGAAATCAAAAGGTCAAACTTATTCTTTCTCATATGCTAACTCTTTTGTAAGAAACTATAGCATGTAAAAACTACACACTCAATCTCAAATATTAAATGCATCTTGATGCCTTAATCCCTATATGAAGATTATCACATGTTCACCTTTAACACAACGTTTTCAATTTAGGAGGATCACACTTTTGAAGAGGTGTCAAAATATAATTAAATCAAAGATTATAGACTTATTCTATTCTTTGTCACAAGGTAACTATTTTGTAAGAATTTTATCTATGCTACTGAAGTTATTTTAGGTTTTCCTATTTCATATTTTATAACTTCTAATTTTATTTTATAACTTCTACTTTCATCTTTATATATACTTATACTAATAAACATTTACTGAATGATAGCAATGTTGGTTTTTTCAATTGTTGCAGGGGGTGAGACAAGGTGATCCTTTATCTCTATTCTCCTTTAACATGTCAAAGCATAAACAATTATTTAAACATATTTTGATGGTTTTTTGGATTGAAGTGAATATAAACAAGTAACAATAGACATTAAACTAAATATTAACAAATTCTTGAGGAGACAAAATCTTTTTGAATAAGGAAAATATATTTCTCATCTTCTTTTGAGTTTGAACTACTTAGAGAATTTCTTATGTTTTACTTTGGTTAACCCCAAACACCAAGGTCTGAAATCCTCCTTTTAGTGTATATCCTAAAATGGTAGAATGATAAACACTTATATTCATCACTTAAACAATACTACGACCATAAAAGAGATTAGGTGAGGTGAACGAGCCCCATGATGTTGAGAGGGACGACGATGGTGGTGATTCGTCAGCAAAGTCTTGAGGGCGAGTCTAGGTGAGGCGAGTCCCTTGTATTCCTGGATGAGGTATTTTGTTGGATTGGACAGTTCTCACAGCACAAACTACACGGGATCAACAAGAGGGATGCCTAGAAAGTGTTTGATACGACATTGTCCTGAAACGGACAGTTCTTTAGAACAAATAGATCATATATCCTTGCGAAGATCATTTGCCTTCTCCTTTTCTCCTCTTGAATTATAAACTAAAAAATTACAAAACTTGAAATAAAAACTCTAAACTAAGAAATGAAGAAAGAACTTCAAAGAGAAGTTCCTAATGAGAGAACTCCTTCTTTCAAGTGTTTTTGAGATGATTTATGACGAATTGTGTTTTTTTTTGCTCGAAGGAATTGGCCTCCTATTTATTGGCCTCATGCCAGACCGCTGAGCTGCTTAGCTGGACTGCTCAGCAGCTGACCAAACCCTTCAGCATGGGTTTGGTCCCTTGACCAAATAGCTTAGTCATCTCCTTGTGCATGACTCATCAAAGCTAGTAGTGGGCTATGAGACCAACTATTGTGAGCTACTTCTGAAAAGCCTATGGTGGGCTACTTGAGGTGAGGCCATGGATGAATTCATGGTTTGCTTGATGGTTAAGTCAAGTCTGGTACGCACCGCCCAATGCACCTGCTTCACTGTTGAGCTGCTTGTTCAGAAGCTTCTGACCGTGTTGACTGAGACATGGCTTGGTGCTTGCTGATATGGTCAGGAGTCTGGTTCTCTGCTGAACTGCTTGGTTGGACCACTGAGCAACTTGCTCAGCAGCTTGGTCTTGGGCCAAGCTCGTGTCTGACCGTGTCAAGCAGATTTCTGATTGTGCCAGGTCTAGTCTGGTGCTAGGCTGAGCAGCTAAGCAGGTCCGCTCAGCTGTCTGGTTGAGCAGTTTTGTTCAGGTCAGGCTGGTGTCCAGGTCAAGCTGGTGGCCAGCTCAGCTCAGCGGGGCTTGTTCCATGCCCAGCTGCTTGGTTAAGCACCTTGATTTTCTTGACTTTTTTGCTTTATTGACCATGAATCTTTTCTCTTCTTTTCTTCATTTTAATTCCTACAAAATACCTAAAAATGAAATACAAACACAAATATACTAAATGTGATATTTTATACACAAGGTATTGTTTTAAGTTGATTTTTCTCAATTATGCTTAAGATAAGTGTTGTAAAAGTGTATAAATTTTAGGTATGTTTGGCACTTATCAAAGGGATACATTGAATTCCAAACTCTCAGGTTCTTCAATATTCCTCTTCAGCTTAGCAAGGCTCCTAGATTCATTGAAGTTATATGGAAACCTCCTCATTAGAACTGGATAAAATTCAATACTGATGGAGCAGCCCATGGTCATCCTGGTCCAGCTAGTGGAGGATGTATCTTTAGAGACTCAACAGCTGGTTTCACATATGCCTTTGCTAATTTTCTGAACATGCAAAATTCTATATATGCTGAACTTCATTCAGCAATCCATGCGGTGGACAAACCTTTGGCTTGAAAGTGACTCTATGCTTGTCATAGATATCTTCAATGGCAAATCAAATGCTCCTTGGAAGCTTTTCAATGAATGGACAATATGTAAAACTCAGCTATCCAGTATGAACTTCAACATAACTCATATATTTAGATAAGGGAATGGATGCACGGACAAACTTGCCTCATTTAGAAACACCTCTCAAACCAACTCAACTTGGATCATTACTCCATCTTTCAGCTTAGAGGAGTTTACTAGGACTAGGCATGATCTTCCGAATTATAGATTTCGGAACTTGTAATTTGCTTATTGCCTTCTTCTTGTAATACTTTTTCATCAATATATTTCGGTGGTCTGCACTTGGTTTAAAAAAAATATTGTTATACTATTAAACTTTTATTTCATATTTTATAACTTCTAATTTTATTTTATAACTTTTAATTTCATCTTTATGTATACTTATACTAATAAACATTTATTTCATGTTTTATAACTTCTAATTTCATCTTTTATATACTTATACTAATAAAAATTAAATAACTACCCATGAAGTATTTTATATAACTTACTATACTAATACTAATAGAAATTAGAAAAACATAAAATAACTACCCATGAAATATTTTATGTTCTAATTTCAATAAGTTATAGAAAAGTTCCTAAGGTTATTGTAATATATTCGTAATGTCTTAGTATATAACAATAAATTATAAAAGATTAATATATTTAAAAAATATTTATTTTATGTTCTAATTTGATTATTCTCACCGTTATTAAATAATAGTATAATTATCTTTTTTTTTTTTTAAACAACAGTGCTGAGGCACTAGGAAATTATATTAATCAAAGAGTGACAAACAAGGAAGAGAATTAAGAGACAAATCTAAAGTTAGGAAGAGTTAACAATTCCTATTAACTTCATCCAATATAAATCTAGGAGCATGATCCCACCATTCTATATTTTGGATTGATAGACCAAAGTTGGCAAGTTGATCCGCACATGTGTTTCCCTCCCTATAAATATGGGTAACTACCCAATTCATTGAGGAAAGGAGCTTTTTGCAGTGAGTCCATTTACTTAGAAGCTTCCAAGGAGGAGTTGCTTTGTTATTGAAGATGTCCACCACTATCATTGAGTCACATTCCAACCAAATATTGTGCCAACCCTTATGCTGAGCAAATCTAACAGCAAGAATAGCAGTAGATAACTCCACAAATAGAGCATCATTGCAGCCATTAAAACAAGCAAAGCAAGCAAGGGTATGCCCCTCATGGTTTCTGAAAATACCACCACCTGCAGATGGACCAGGGCTCCATCTAGCTGCTCCATCCGTATTAATTTTAACGGTTGCTTGAGCAGGGGGCAACCAAGTAACCTCTATAATTTTAGGAGCCTTTGAGTAGTGAGGTTGAATCTGGAGCTGCTTTAATAAAACCAAGTTAGGGATTGAGTTGTTTGCACAAGATTTGGAGTTGTTACCAGACAAAGATACTGCCAACTTTATCCTAGACAAAGCTATAGGAAAACTGATGAAAGTGTTGTTGAAACGAGCTTGATTTCTGCAGAACCAAATTGTGCTGATAGCATGGATTATAGAGGCTATGATAACCTGCTTGACTTGGTCACTCCAGTTCCTTCTGCTTATCTTCAACAGGTTAGTGATGGAAGAAGTGTCCAGGTTAGTGGATAGAGTGCAGCTCAACCAATTCCAAACAGAAGCAGAGAAAGAGCATTGGAAGAACAAGTGCATAGTAGACTCCTCCTCCTTATTGCAAAGGTTACAGATGGAAGCCATGACACAACCACGTCTCT